>NC_045444.1:73142189-73302886 GCF_002776525.5 Piliocolobus tephrosceles
TTTATTAAATAGGGAATCCTTCCCCATTTCTTGTTTTTGTCAGGTTTGTCAAAGATCAGATGATTGTAGATGTGTGTATTATTTCTGAGGGCTCTATTCTGTTCCATTGGTCTATGTCTCTGTTTTGGTACCAGTACCATGCTGTTTTGGTTACCGTAGCCTTGTAGTATAGTTTGAAGTCAGATAGCTTTGTTCTTTTGGCTTAGGATTGTTTTGGCAATGCAGGCTCTTTTTTGGTTCCATATGAACTTTAAAGTAGTTTTTTCCAATTCTTTGAAGAAATTGTGAAGAAAGTCATTGGTAGCTTGATGGGGATGGCATTGAATCTTTAAATTACCTTGGGCAGTATGGTCGTTTTCACGATATTGATTCTTCCTATCCATGAGCATGGAATGTTCTTCCATTTGTTTCTGTCCTTTTTCATTTCACTGAGCAGTGGTTTGCAGTTCTCCTTGAAGAGGTCCTTCACATCCCTCGTAAGTTGGATTCCTAGGTATTTTATTCTCTTTGAAGCAGTTGTGAATGGGAGTTCACTCACGATTTGGCTCTCTGTTTGTCTGTTATTGGTGTATAAGAATGCTTGCGATTTTTGCACATTGATTTTGTATCCTGAGACTTTGCGGAAGTTGCTTATCAGCTTGAGGAGATTTTGGGCTGAGATGATGGGATTTTCTAAATCTACAATCATGTCATCTGCAAACAGGGACAATTTGAATTCCTCTTTTCCTAATTGAATACCCTTTATTTCTTTCTCCTGCCTGATTGCCCTGTCCAGAACTTCCAACACTATGTTGAATAGGAGTGGTGAGAGAGGGAGGGCATGCCTGTCTTGTGCCAGTTTTCAAAGGGAATGCTTCAAAGGGAATGGAGAGTTTTGCCCATTCAGTATGATATTGGCTGTGGGTTTGTCATAAATAGCTCTTATTATTTTGAGATACAGCTCATCAATAATTAATTTATTGAGAGTTTTTAGCATGAAGGGCTGTTGAATTTTGTCAAAGGTCTTTTCTGCATCTATTGAGATAATCATGTGGTTTTTGTCTTTGGTTTTGCTTATATGCTGGATTACATTTATTGATTTGCATATGTTGAACCAGCCTTGCATCCCAGAGATGAAGCCCACTTGATCATGGTGGATAAGCTTTTTGATGTGCTTCTGGATTTGGTTTGCCCGTATTTTATTGAGGATTTTTGCATTGATGTTCATCAGGGATATTGGTCTAAAATTCTCTTTTTTTGTTGTTCTCTGCCAGGCTTTGGTATCAGGATAATGCTGGCCTCATAAAATGAGTTAGGGAGGACTCTTTTTTTCTGTTGATTGGAATAGTTTCAGAAGGAATGGTACCAGCTCCTCCTTGTACCTCTGGTAGAATTCGACTGTGAATCCATCTGGTCCTGGAGTTTTTTTGGATGGTAGACTGTTAATTATTGCCTCAATTTCAGAGCCTGTTATTGGTCTATTCAGGGATTCAACTTCTTCCTGGTTTAGTCTTGGGAGAGTGTATGCGTCAAGGAATTTATCCATTTCTTCTAGATTTTCTAGTTTATTTGTTTAGAGGTGTTTATATTATTCTCTGATGGCAGTTTGTATTTCTGTGGGATTGGTGGTGATATCCCCTTTATCATTTTGTATTGCATCTATTTGATTCTTCTCTCTTTTCTTCTTTATTAGTCTTGCTAGCAGTCTATCAATTTTGTTGATCTTTTCAAAAAACTGACTCCTGGATTCATTTATTTTTTTGAAGGATTTTTTGTCTCTATCTCCTTCAGTTCTGCTCTGATCCTAGTTATTTCTTGCCTTCTGCTAACTTTTGAATGTGTTTCCTCTTGCTTCTCTAGTTCTTTTAATTGTGATGTTAGGGTGTCAATTTTAGATCTTTCCAGCTTTCTCTTGTGGGCATGTAGTGCTATAAATTTCCCTCTACACACTGCTTTAAATATGTCCCAGAGATTCTGGTATGTTGTGTCTTTATTCTCATTGGTTTTAAAGAACATCTTTATTTCTACCTTCATTTCGTTATGTACTCAGTAGTCACTCAGGAGCAGGTTGTTCAGTTTCCATGTAGTTGTGTGGTTTTGAGTGAGTCTCTTAATCCTGAGTTAGAGTTTGATTGCACTGTGGTCTGAGAGACAGTTTGTTATAATTTCTGTTCTTTTACATTTGCTGAGGAGTGCTTTACTTCCAACTATGTGGTCTATTTTGGAATAAGTGCAATGTCGTGCTGAGAAGAACGTATATTCTGTTGATTGGGGTAGAGAGTTCTGTAGATGTGTATTAGGTCTGCTTGGTGCAGTGCTGAGTTCAATTCCTGGATATCCTTTTAAACTTTCTGTCTCGTTGATGTGTCTAATGTTGACAGTAGGGTGTTAAATTCTCCCATTATTATTGTGTGGGAGTCTAAGTTTCTTTGTAGGTCTCTAAGGACTTGCTTTATGAATCTGGGTGCTCCTGTATTGGGTGCATATATATTTAGGATAGTTAGCTCTTCTCGTTAAATTGATCCCTTTACTGTTATGTGATGGCTTTCTTTGTCTCTTTTGATCTTTGTTGATTTAAATTCTGATTTATCAGAGACTAGGATTGCAACCCTTGCCTTTTTTTGTTTTCCATTTGCTTGGTAGATCTTCCTCCATCCCTTTATTTTGAGCCTATGTGTGTCTCTGTACATGAGATGGGTCTCCTGAATAGTGCAAACTGATGGGTCTTGACTTTTTGTTCAATTTGCCAGTCTGTGCCTTTTAATTGGAGAATTTAACCCATTTACATTTAAGGTTAGTATTGTTATATGTGAATCTGATCCTGTCATTATGATGTTAGCTGGTTATTTTCCTCGTTAGTTGCAGTTTCTTCCTAGCATCGATGGTCTTTACAATTTGGTATATTTTTGCAGTGGCTGGTACAAGTTACTCCTTTCCATGTTTAGTGCTTCCTTCAGGAGCTGTTTGTAGGGCAGGCCTGGTGGTGACAAAATCTCTCAGCATTTGCTTGTCTGTAAAGGATTTTATTTCTCCTTCACTTATGAAGCTTAGTTTGGCTGGATATGAAATTCTGGGTTGAAAAATCTTTACTTTAAGAAAGTTGAATATTGGCCCCCACTCTTTTCTGGCTTGTAGAATTTCTGCTGAGAGATCTGCTGTTAGTCTTATGCGCTTTCCTTTGTGGGTAACCCGACATTTCTCTCTGGCTGCCCTTAACATTTTTTCCTTCATTTCAACTTTGGTGAATCTGACAATTATGTGTCTTGGAGTTGCTCTTCTTGAGGAATATCTTTGTGGCATTCTCTGTCTTCCTGAATTTGAATGTTGGCCTGCCTTGCTTGTTTGGGGAAGTTCTCCTGGATAATATCCTGCAGAGTGTTTTCCAACTTGGTTCCATTCTCCCCATCACTTTCAGGTACACCGATCAGACATAGATTTGGTCTCTTCCCGTAGTCCCATATTTCTTGGAGACTTTGTTCATGTCTTTTTACTCTGTTTTCTCTAAACTTCTCTTCTCACTTCATTTCATTCATTTGATCTTCAATCACTGATACCCTTTCTTCTACTTGATCGAATTGGCTACTGAAGCTTTTGCATTTGTCATGTAGTTCTTGTGCCATGGTTTTCAGCTCCATCAGGTCATTTAAGGACTTCTCTACACTGGTTATTCTAGTGAGCCATTCGTGTAATCTTTTTTCAAGGTTTTTAGCTTCTTTGCGATGGGTTCGAACTTCCTCCTTTTGCTTGGAGAAGTTTGATCATCTGAAGCCTTCTTTTCTCTCAACTTGTTAAAGTCATTCTGCATCCAGTTTTGTTCTGTTGTTGGCAAGGAGCTCTGTGTTCCTTTGGAGGGGGAGAGGCACTCTAATCTTTAGAATTTTCAGCTTTTCTGTTCTGTTTTTTCCCCATGTTTGTGGTTTTATCTACTTTTGGTCTTTGATGATGGTGATGTACAGATGGGATTTTGGTTTGGATGTCCTTTCTGTTTGTTAGTTTTGCTTCTAGCAGTCAGGACCCTCAGCTGCAGGTCTGTTGGAGTTTGCTGGAGATCCACTCCAGACCCCGTTTGCCTGTGTATCAGCAGTGGAGGCTGCAGAAGAGCGAATATTGCTGAACAGCAAATGTTGCTGCCTGATAGTTCCTCAGGAAGTTTCCTCTCAAGAGGGGTACCTGGCCAGTGAGGTGTCAGTCTGCCCGTACTGGGGGATGCCTCCCAGTTAGGCGACTAGGGGGTCAGGGACCCACTTGAGGAGGCAATCTGTCTGTTCTCAGGATCTCAAACTCCATGCTGGGAGAACCACTACTCTTTAAAGCTGTCAGACAGGACATTTAAGTCTGCAGAAGTTTCTGCTGCCTTTTGTTTGGCTCTGCCCTGCCCCCAGAGGTGGAGTCTACAGAGGCAGGCAGGCCTCCTTGAGCTGCGGTGGGCTCCACCCAGCTTGAGCTTCCTGGCTGCTTTGTTTACTTACTCAAGCCTCAGCAATGGTGGGCACCCCTCCCCAGCCTCACTGCCGCCTTGCAGTTCAATTGCAGGGTGCTGTGCTAGCAATGAGCGAGGCTCCGTGTGCGTGGGACCCTCTGAGCCAGTCGCCGGATATAATCTCCTGGTGTGCCATTTGTTAAGACCATTGGAAAAGCACAGTATTAGGGTGGGAGTGACCCAATTTTCCAGGTGCTGTCTGTCACAGTTTCCGTTGACTAGGAAAGGGAATTCCCTGACCCCTTGCACTTCCCGTTTGAGGTGATGCCTCTCCCTGCCTTGGCTCATGCTTGGTGGGCCACTGTCCTGCACCCACTGTCTGACAAGCCCCAGTGAGATGAACCGGGTACCTCAGTTGGAAATGCAGAAATCACCCGTCTTCTGCACCGCTCACTCTGGGAGCTATAGACTGGAGCTGTTTCTATTCGGCCATATTGGAACCCTCCCCGGTTATATGTATTTAAATGCTATTTCAGTGTAGCTATATTCTTACCACCATGAATATTCAAAATGTTTGCTTTTTCTCATTGGAAACCGCAACCTTCAAACCCAACCTTACCTCACCAATCTCTTGTGATATATAGCTTTGAAGAGGGAGCCATCTGACAAGACATAATGCAACTTCCTATCTCCTGGCTTCAAACTCCTCCTCCCTTTGCCTATCTGACCCCCATCCTATGCTCTCTTTCCTGATCTGTTACCCCCATTACACTACTCTTTGAAGGATAGAATAAATCTTCCATCACTAGTTTTACCTCCCACTCACCCTTAACCTCTTGCAATCCTGTTACTTTCCTTACTGCTCTTTGTAATTATTTTCGTAATTCCTCCAATTCCAGGGTTAATTAACTTTTTTCAGTCCTTCTAAGTTTTAGGCCCACTTGTTGACTCTCCATTCCCCCTTGGCCTGCATGCATGACAACATCCTTGTTTTCTTTAAATATTCCCTTTTTGATATCTCATCTTTTGTTCTTCCATGTGGATTAATCCTCAGTTATTTCCTTTATTCAAACTCTTTTTTCTCTATATTCTCAATTAAATGTTTTTTTCTGTATGGATAATTACCAGATGCATATCTACAAATCCAGTTTATCTTCAGGGTCCAGATCCACATTTCTAAACTTCTGGGTAAAAATGTTTTCTTTCTTCTATATTCTGTTAGTTCTTCAAACTCAAGTAGTATTGCAGATTTTAAGCCAATAACTCCTTCTTCATTCTGTCAGAGAACCAGCAATTTCCCAGTTGTTCATGCTTCTCAGGCAAACTACTTTCTCTTCTTAGTCTTTCATGTGTAATTCTGCCAATTGAATAGAGACAATTTCTTCCACTGAGCTTATTTTAGTTTCTTTTTTCATTTTCATTGCTGTACCTTGGCTCATAGCCTTATTTTTCCTTGTCTACAAAAGCATGATGCCATGCTAACATGCCATGCTAACATGTTCTCACTTGAGCCTTTGAATATGCTGAAGCCAGACTATTTTAGACCAGTGGGTGAAAAACATCCCACCATTCCCCAGATTAAAAAAATTTTCAGTGGCTCCCTATTTCCTACAAAATTTAGAGAAAAATCCCCAGTCTATACTTAGAAGTTCTCTATAAAAATTATAACTTCTGCTTTTACTTAAGTTATTTTTTAAAAATCCCTTTATTTGGTTTATGGATAGTATATTAGTAATCTATTGCTGCATAACAAATTACCCCAAAATTTAGCAGCTTAAGAAATACAAACATATTACCTCACAATTTCTATGGCTTGGGAATCTGGGCATGGCTTAGCTGTGTCTTCTTCATAGCTTTTGGTGTGGCTGCAATGTACTGCCCAAGGCTAGAGTATCATCTGAAGGCTTGTTAGGGAAATGATGCATTTCTAAGCTCATTTATTTAGTTTTGGTAGGATTTAGTTCTCTGAGGGTTCTTGAACTGAGATTTTCAGTTCTTCACTGGATGGTGGCTGAGGGCTACTCTCAGTTCTTCGCTATGTCATCTCCTCCAAGTTGTCAATTTCCTTCACTCACAGCCATCAGAAGAGATTTTGCTAGGAAGATATGATCTATTCTCTTATGCATCCCAATCATAGAAGTTTCTTGTCATCCTGTCACCTTTGACATTTTCTATCAATTAGAAACAAATCACAGATTACGCTGATACTGATGGCAAGGGAATTACATAAGAGTATAAATAGCAGGAGGAAGGGATAATTGAGAACATCTTAGAAGTCTACTGGCACAGACAGGTTGGATTCGTAGATGTATGCAAGCAGCAAATGTATAACATCTTTATTATAGCCCCAGTGAGAGGTGGTCTTGACAGAAAATGAGTAGGGAAAATCCTTTCAATGGCCAGAAGTTCACATGATATACCTGGTTATCTACTTTTTGTGGAAGGAGAAATGGCCTAAGATTAGGTTTGTATAGACTTATGAACAGTGGCAAATGACTTAGCCAACTGTTCAGGAACCTGGAAGGAGACTAATTGGAAGACTGAGGACAGAAATCTGGGACAAAGGCATTTGGTTGTATATATGGGAGTAGGTATATGGTTTTAAAATATTTATTTAAATATTAATGCCAATAAGAAAGCACCTAACATATAAGAAACCCTAACCAACAAAGTAGGCAAAAAGACTTGGACATCAACAAAATGTATCACCAGCCATCCTGGTAATGACATGATAGGCACCCTAGTGCTAGCATATGTGTGAAGAGGCACAGTGGTAGGGATAGAAGCTATGCATGAATCCAACAGTATGGGCTCTAACATACTAAGACTGGTTTACCTCCTATTGCCACAAAATAACCACCCTGTCAGTAACAGAGGCCAAGACTAAGTCCCTGATTATGGCATCAACCTCCGAGCAGACTAACTGCCTACTTTGTGTCAAGTAGAAAACATTGAACCCTTTCATTCACAGAAAGGCCAGTGATATCTGATAATAGCAGAAATGTATTTTGGGGATGGGTTTGCATTTCCTACCTGTAGGGCCTCAGATCACACTAATATCTAAGTTAGGTTTACACAGTGTTTGATGCACCAGCATGAACTCTTAACAACATCATGTCCATCCAGACGACCCATTTTTGTCAAAGGAGATGTGAGAATGGGCCCATTACTGCTGTGGTCCACATCTAGTGACAAATGGATGCATGAGTATAAAGTTTTTCTTTCCTGGCCCAACACAAGGCAATTCTGAAATCTCTTTATAGTTTCAGAGCTCCATATGAGTCAGCTAAAGCTGTCTTTGGGACTTTATTGCAGCTCAACCTCTTCCTCTACCCTGTCCTGCTATGGCTCTTCCCATCTCCACACAAGTTTTTGGTTCCAAAACTCTTCTTAATACACATTCTTCATGTTAATGTTTATTTCTGTCGTTGTCTGCCTCCTGGGATATACAATCTGACCCATCAACATGCTAGCAAAGATTTCATATTAAGGAAAAATAGTAGGAAATATAGTCACGTTCCAAAGTATTATGATTTTAAGGAGTTCAAAAATATTTTTATCATAAAATGTCTTATGAAGATATTCATAAAATGAATGGATTCATGAAATTATAGTGTCAACCTATAATTATAGTTCTAAAATAGTTTGAATAGTTGAAGTGAGATTTTATGAAATAAATAGGCAAAGTATTTCACTAACTTTGAGATGGGTTTTGCGGTAAAAAATGTTAACAATAGAGATTTTAAAAAATTCTAGAATTGACAGTTAGTTGTGGCTACATTTATATTTGAGGAGAAGTAAAAAACTGACAAAATTTACAATGTTGTAAACATAGGCAGTCATTCTGATTTTTTAAAAATAATTATTTGTGGGGTTTTTAGCTGATAATGTAGATCTCATTTTAAATAATATGAAATAGTTTTAAAATTCTATTACAGGCGTTTTTCCGTGTGATCTATCATCATTTTATATTTTGAATACTTTTCTATTATATTTGTCACAAATTTCTATTTCTCTGATGCTAAGATAATGAATTGATTGACAGTTTTTATTGCATTGTGTTTTCTGAGCTGAAAGAAAAGAGTTTATCTCTCTTATCCCACAATACACTATCTGTGTATAATATTGTAAGTAAAAAGACCTAAATCCCAAAGACTCTTTTGAAATTATTTTAATTATTTGTGAACAGAGTGGCTAGTTGTGATAGAAAGTCAGACAAAAACCTGTAAGATGTTGTCTGGTATTGTATATGTAACTACACTCAGCAAGGAAGCTCTGATGTGGCTAGAATGATGTCCAGGATGACTATTTCATACATATGTCTGGGGGCATAGCCCTAAATGATGGCTAGAATACCTCAGTTCTCCTCCATGTGGCTTCTCTCTTCATATTGTCTTCCATCATTTATTATTCTGGCCTGAGCTTCTTTATATGGTAACTGGCTTCCCAGAAAGCCAAAATAAAAACTTGTAATATCCAGGCCTTGAAGTCACACAGCATAACTTCCATCATACTATTGGTCAAAGGGGATCATAAGGTCAGCCCAGATTTAAAGGGAAGGAACATATCTTTTGTCTCTTAATGGGAAGAATGGCAAAATTATGTCAGTAAGGGGCATATTCCACAGGAAGAATTATTGCATCTATCTTTGGAAACCATTTGCCACACCAGAGTTACAAAGAGTGGCAAGGCTTGCTATTATGGATAGGGTTGTCAGGGAAGTTATAGCTAAGGTGGTGACATCAGACTAGGAGGTTCAATGAAATACATAAATGAACTATATGAATATAAGGGAAGAAAGAGCCTTTTCTCCAAGGAAAAATCAATAGCAAAAGGCCCTAAAGTAGAAACAAACCTGGCATGTTGGATAAATTCTTAGAGTTTCTTGTGGTAGTTCAGGCAAAAAAAAAAATTGTCTCTTGATCTAATTTTTGAGATAGTTTTAAGAGTGGTGAGTTCTTTAATTTGGGTATGTTTTGAAACAGAACTGATATGATTTCCTTTTGGATTATATGTTAGGTGTGAAAAATAAGAATCAAAGATCATCTATAAGATTTCGGGCCTAAATCTAAGTAAATAGTGTTGCTATTTAATGAGATGAGATGAAGTTCTGGGGAAGTGGAATGGGTGTGTGTGACAAACAAAAACTCAGTATTGAATATTTTATTTGAGATTCCTATGGATATCAAAGTGAAGATGCTGAGAAAGTCTAGAATTCAGTAGAAAGAATAAGGCTAGATATAAAAAATTTAGGATTTCTCATATTTGATTTAAAAAATGCGATTTCATCCAGAAAGTGATTGTAAAAAGACAAAAGAAGAAGCTTGGGTACTAAGTTCTGGAGCGATCTATAGGGGTTAGGAAGAGCAGGAAGATCTAGCAAAGAAGTTTGACATGGGAAGCAACTGGTGCTGACTGTCAACTAGGGCAACAATGTCATAAAAGTAAGTATTGAAACTTTTTGCAAAAAGATGGGAATTATCAACAATGACAAATGATATCGAGAAGCCAAGTGAGATGAGAACTGAGATCTGACTGTTGGATAATTGTAGAACTTTGGGGAACAGAGCTGTTTCAGTGGAAGGTACAGCTAGGAAAGGAAGTGTAAATAGTATGTATTCAAAATACATGTTTTATCTGCTAATGAGAGGAAAGAAATGGGGCATACTTTTTGTTGATGGGAATGATCCACATGGAGAAAAAAAATGATGCAGAAGACAGGGGAAAGCAAAGTGTTTCAGATTGTAAGAGGAAGGAGAAAATATACTCAGCTGGGACTTCGATAGGGATAAGTGCTATTTATCCTCTTTAATAAGTGGATAGAAATAATATGAAAAGTATAGTTTGAGGCTAAAGAGTTATGACTTTGGTAGATTTAATAGTGGAAGATACAATTTTTTTTCCTGAAATTTCTGTATTTTCTAAGTGAATTAAAATCAAGGTGATCAGCTAAGAGTGAGGTGATCGTATAGAGTTTTGAAATTTCCAGAAGAAAGGAGTGAAAAAATTATTTTGTAGGAATGACATATGAATTGGCTAAAGAAATGTGTACAGTCACCAGGCAGCACTAACACAACAGTTGAGGTTCAATGTAATAAATTTAAATTGGTTAGTGTAATATTCGGTGTTTTTCTTCATGTAGACAAAGTTACCTGGGCACAGGAGTAGAATAAGTGGCTTTTGAGAGTTGGAATTTTCCCACGATATGGAATGAAAGTAGGATAAGGGAGCTGAAAAACCACAATTTTTTAACTACAGAGAATGGTTAAAAGAATGAATCATGGAATCCAAGCTAGGCAAGGGAGGAAGTGAGGAAAATTAAGAGGGTATTGGTAAGTAAAAAGAGATAGAGTTAGTGGGCTGAAAATCCTGGTGAAGTGGAACTTGGAAGGTTGTAAGAATATATAACTAACTTCCTTTCAGATCCCTGAAGATGTGGCACTCCTTGGAGGGGAATTAGGATGAAGAATGACTACGGTAGCAAGACCAAAGGTGGCAAAAGTCCTGGGGATGGATGAGAGCATCATTGACCAGGATTACATATCCTGGCAACCTAGAGAATTGAGGGTAGTATTTAACTTACTTTTAAGCAAGAAACCAATGGAGAATTTCTTATACATCTTAATATGTATGTTTGTATGTGCATTTGTTTGTATTTCTGAGGATAGTGGAGTTTTGAAAGGGATTTTCCACTTTTATAAATTATAACATGCTCAAATGTTTTTAAAATGTTAAACATCACTTCAGTTTGAAAATCAGAAAAGAAACAAGGCTTTACTGGCTATATAACTTGAGTGCAATATGATATAAAACGTTAAGATATCCAAAGAAAGAATGTCTCAATTTGATGCAAGCTGGTTAGTCATGGGAGCCTTTAAAAAAAGAATCATGAGGGCAAATTTGGCAGTTTTCATCCAAGCACTACCCAGGAGAGAAGGATATTTAGCCAACAGACTGTGAGTACACTGACTCCGTTGGCAAGCCTATCCCTATTTTAAGATGAATTCATCAGCTGTCTGACCCTAATGCCATTAAACATTGGCTTCATTTAACTTCTTTGTTTTGGTTCCACATTTATTAAACAATCTTCTGATTATTATTTGTCTTTCCATGTGTGTGCCTACAAGGACACAATGTGTTGCTCATATGGGCTTCAATATTTTAATTCCTGTAACAATTATTTCACATTAAATGAAGTCAGATTCTGGTTTTATTTATCTACCTCAGGAGCTTGGATAATATGAACTGGTTCTTGAGAAGTGAATTTTCTTTTGGAATGCTGACAAAAATCAGGTTATTAGGCATGTAAAACCATAAGCCAATTCATGGGCTATGGTAAACCCACCAAGGTAAAGCATACCACCCCGTGAGGCCTCTTGGGAGGCAGCCAGCCTTTCCTCTGGCAAAGTCCCCTGCAGTTACTGTGCACAGTGTCTATCTACACTTGGAACTCTAGCTCCAATTTTGCCTCGCCTGTGGTGTATTCTCTGGACCTTTCCTCTCCTTTTAGCTGTTTCAAGGTGCATTTTATCTGTCATGCAATCTGGGATGCCAGAGAGGCTTGCCTGCTCAAAAGTAAAAGTGTCCTAGGAGTCACTTTAGATTTATTCTTACGGAAAGGATATATGACTGATTGAAGTTTGTCCTTAGAATCCCCCAGACAAAAGTTCTGTCTTCATGTTTTCAGTCTAGAAAAGAAGGCTTTAACCTTATCCTTACTCAAATACAGTATTCCAGGTTCTTTGAGAGGGAGGGCTAGGGCCTGCGTGCAGGTTATCCTCATAGTCTACTTTTGTGTAGAGGTGGAATAATGATCTTTGGTATAGACAAATACATCAGGATTTTGGATGTTAACAAAAACAAAAATTTTGCTCACTGGCAAGTGGTAGGAGGCTAAAATGGAAATACTTGCCATCCAGTTCTCACTGAAAATACAGCTTTGGTAATTGATATTCCAAAGGAATCATTTATGTCGGTGTATATATAAGTGAGGGTAATGTTATAATTTGTCACTTAAACGAAGCCACTTTGAGGATAAAAATGTGTGTTATTAATTATGCAAGGACAACAGAAATAAACTAGAATTGTCCTGCATAAACAAATGTATGGTTATCCCACACATAGGATGGACTGATAACAAGCAGTTGTGGGTCAGTGTAACCACACTGTTTGTTAATAGCCATCATCTGCTATGATTGGTCAGTACTTTATTTTGATATGCACTGTGTATGTGCTGTACCATTTGAAAAAACATTTTTTAAAACTATCATTCTGGCATATAAGGATAAAGTGTTTATAACTTTAAAAAATCCTGAAAATTTGATTAAGCCTAATAAAACTCAAGGGAGATTATTCTAAGTAATGGAAGTGCAAGATAAATAGCTTATTTATAATATAGAGCCTCACTGACTATCAATAATATATTTTATATTCTTTTTTATATGAAGATATTAAAAGAGGATACACTGGAGATATGTACTTTGGGGGAGGGGCTATTTTTTTAGTGACTATATTTTTTATCTCCAAGGTAAAATAATATCATAATAAAAATACTTTCAAAACATCACATTGCCAGCATATTTTATGCAATTTGTCATCTTTCTAGTCCTATGTTTTAAGTGATTCCATTGAATTTCATTGAGAAGGACAAATTAAATTATCTGTTCCCTTATAGCTTTACCTTGAGACTCTTTTCCTGATTTGTATTTTTTTGCTGTCATTAATAATAAAGCAGTTATTGCTAGGATGGTGTTTTTATTATATATTTATAAACATAGAATTAATTAGAAAAATAAAACACTTCATACACAACACACATTGTAAAATAGTTGCAAGAGATCATAATAATTTATACTATTAGTAATTGTGAATGGAAATGAAGGTCACTTAAAATCCGTAGATCCCATTTTTAATAACAAGTTTATCCCTTGTGATCAACTTAGAGAAATTTTTATATAAGGAGATATTTGCTTTTCTGCATAATAACTTTTAGTTATAACTAGGTACTAAATTTCTCAGAAATGACTGCTCCTTTCTTTAAAATCTTAATCAAAATAATACACATATTATTTAAACAATAAATTGCTCTGTTTAAATCAATACTTTTTATTTATAAATTATGCATTTATAAATATTATTTACAGATGAACTATCTATTGAAAGACATTCCCTTTCTTGTGCAACTGTTTCCTCAAAATAATAATTGTCTTCTATTTTGTTTTAATTTTTTATGTATCTTTCATTAACTCATCCCCAAACACTGCCAGAAGTGTAAATACCCACCATTATGTTCAAATGCATTCATTAATCTATGAGACATAATCTTTATTTTACTGGTCAGGAAATCTGTTCTCTGTCCTGAAGGGAGACACTATTTCTGTCTTCCAAAGGCTATTTGCTATATAAACATCCTTGAAAGATAGTCTGAAACATCCTATCCTGAAAGATAGACTGAAACAGAAGCTGACATAAGACAGAGAGAAATGTGAGAGACTCATGGAGAAATGTCTTTCATTAATATACTTGAGTCTATTTCTGGTCTTTCTATTCTATTACACTGGTCTAGCTGTCTGTTCATGTTAGTACCACATTCCTTAAATTATAGAGGCTTCATAGTATGTTTTAATACCTTGTAGAAGTAGACACCCTTATAGGTTTTCCTGGTTAGTATTTTCCTGACTATTGCATTTATTATAAATCAACTTAGGGATAAGTGACATCTTTACGTTGTTGAGTCATTCCATCTAAGAACAGTGGGTGTGTATTTATGCAAGTTTACTTTTTGCTTTTCAGGAGTTGTCTAAGTTTTTCTAACATAGTTTTATACATTTATTGTTCTGTTTATTTCTAAATATTTAATCTTCTTTTTGCCATTGCAGTTTTTCTGTTTTAGTGCAATTTAAATGATTGTTTGCATATATGAATACTATTGATTTCTGTGTGTTACTTTATCTTATTTAATTTTTTGTTTGTTTGTTTGTTTTGAGCTAGCTTTATCATTAATTCTCTGGGTGTTCCAGGTATGCTATAATATCTTCTTATTTACCAATTCCTATTCCTCTCATTAATTTATCTCATTTAAATGCATTTAATACCTCTTGTACAGTGTTACAGATCGTGTCTTGCCTTGTTCCTTACCTTAGAAGAATTCAGTATTTCATCATTAAGATGCTAACGGATTAAGTTATATATCTATATTTTGTCATGTTAAGAAAACGTCAATCAATTTCTATTTTCTTGAGAATTTTTAGAAAATAAGAAACAAATTGGGAAATATTTCAGAGGTTTCTTTAGCATTTATGAAAATAATAATACGATTAATTCTCCTTCAATCTACTTATATTATTGGATTTCCTAATATTGGACCAACCTTTCATTCCTAGAGAATATTCCACATGGTCATGCAGTATTATTTTCTCAATATAGTGTTGAATTCCATTTGCTAATATTTTATTTAGTACTCTTGCATTGATATTCCTAAGTGATATTGGTCTATACTACAGTGTTTTTTTTTTTTTTTTGTACTATGTTAGGTTTACATATCAGTGTTATATTTGCTTGGTTAAAAATAATTGGGACATTTTCTTTCATTTTCAGTGCTCTGAAACAACCTACAGGACATTTGATTATCATTTTTTGGAGATGTTGGAGGAGTTCCACAATGAAACTTTCTATGTTTTGTGGTGTGTGTGTGTGTGTGTGTGTGTGTGTGTGTGTGTCTGTGTGTGTGTGTAGGGAGGGGTATTCCTCTTCAATCTACGTTAATTGTTGTGTTTAGGCTTTCTATCTCTAATGTAATCTGTATTTCCCCTGAAAATTAGACATATCAATTAGATTTTCAAATATATTTGTAGAGAAGTCTGAAAATCCGTTTCATAATTTAATATTTTTATGTTGAATTTTTTTGTAATTTTGTATTTTATATATTTGTATTTCTTTTTTTTCTAAAATAAGCTGGTGGCTGTATTTGTTAATTTAAAAAACCCATGGAGTTTGATGAATTAGTTAGGTTTACAATTTTCCTATTCTCTGTCTCATTAATTTCAATTTATCTTTATAATTTCCTTATGTTTTCTTTTGGTTAAGGGGGTTCTTTCTCTACTTTTGGCACAAAAATTAATTCATTTATTTGCATTCTATTAATTACAACATGTCTTTAATCTTCTCATTTATTTCTGACTCCTGCTAAAAATGTATCTTTGTGTAAGTACTGTTTTCATTATTATTTTTAAAATTTTTAAGTTTTAGTTTGTATTTCACTTTTCAAAAGAGTTACTTAGTATAATTAAAACTTCTCAAAAAATTGAGAAATACCAATAAGTATTTCTTAGAGATAATTGGTTAGACTTGCAATATCCTTACCTACTTTTTGACCCCTTGATCTATCTTGTACCCAGAGTGTTATGTTAAAGTTTATGAAAATATTTCTATTCACGTCTTCCTGCATCTTCTACAGCTTTTTATTCATTCCAGAGAGGTATTTTCTGTGATATTTACTATATAGTTTATTTATAACTATTATATCTTTATTGTGAATTATGGTTTTTAGCATTAAAAAGTAACTCCATTATCATATTTAGTCGTAAATTGTACTTTGACACCAGGATCATTATTCCTACTGTTTTTATTCACCTAGTATAATTTTGTTCATGTTTATTTTTAACCTTTGTTTTGTGTCTGTCTCTCATATGCAGCTTGTAGTTTGAGTCTACCTTTTTGAGCCAAATCGAAATCACTTTTCTTTTAATAGGTTAACTAACCCATTCATTTTAATTATACTACTCATATGTTTGTTCCCAACTTTGATAATGTCTTATCATTATATATATTTTATATTATGTTTATTTTTTTCCTACAAGATGCTTATTTTTTGCTTTTTACATTTTATTTTTTAAAGTTGTTTTTATATTTAGGAAGGCTTTTGTTTTTGTTCTAGTGCTTACTTTTATATGCTAAATTTTAAAAATGCCTTTAGTTCTCTGTTTTCTTATTTAATGTTTACTAGGTGTGTCTATTTTTAATGGTATCTCTTTACTTCCACCTGTTGTCTTTATATCAATCAATGAGCTAATTCTATTTCTTGTCCTCCATTTTTAGTATATTATTTTTATTTTTTACACAGCATGTTTGTGAGATGCTTTCTTTATCTCTTTCTTTGCTGAAATTTGTTTCTATTTATCAATTTCAGAAGAAACTCATCCTCTAGGAAATTCCTTAAGAATAGCTTAGAAGTATAGAATTCTAAAGCTTTCATTACATTTAATATTTGAAGTCAACTTGTATGATATAACATGCTTGGTTCATACTTCCTTTAACTATTTTTTTTTTTTAGTGCTGTTCCATTTTTGCCTTCTTATGGTTGCGTTTGACAAGACTTATACTAGTCCAGCACTTTTTTTCCCTCTGAAATGTGATCTTTGGCTTAGAGGACGTGAGACATTTTTGTCTTTATCATTTAAAGTCTAATAGTTTTACAAGGCTTTGTCTGAATATTCTGGTACATATTCTCATATATTTGATGGGGTAAATGTTGGTCTTTTTATTTCTGGACATCTTATTGAAATATAGTTTTAAATATTAGTACATTTATGTTGGTTTGCCATTTTTTTTTCCTTTAAGGGATTTCGATTATACCCATGCATTCTTTCTGTTTCATTTATTTTTTTTCTTCTGGTTTTCTTTTTTAATGCTTTTCTTTATGACCTCTTATTTACAACTGTCCTGTGGGTATCCTGTAACTAAATCTGAATTTCTAAAAACATTTTATCTTTTTTCTTCCATATCTATTCTTTTTATTTCTTCCTGTTTTATGTCCATCTTATTATTAATTATTGACATTTTGATTTAAATTTTTTTTCGAAGTGCGTGTTGGAATATATTTTATTCTCAGCTTGGGCAGTTGTCTTGCACATTTCTTCTGCTTCGTTTTAGGGTTGGGTTTTCATCAATTGAGGTGTGTTAAAACTCATTACCTGGTTTATTTTTTGTAGCAACATTGCATTGATTTATTTAGTTTTCTCCTGTTTATTTTGTGGTTTTGGGATAATTTGCAAGATTCTTAGTTCAGTGGTATTATTTTCTCTCAGTAGAGTAAAATCAAGTTTCTTTAGTTGATTTTACTTTTCGGTTGTAATAGGGGCAGGAGTTGTGTGCTTCTAATTTTTTGGTCTTTTATTTTTATGTTACAGATTACTAACTTTTTTAAAAAAACATTTTCCTGTTTACTATACAATTTCCAAAGTATACTTTTCCCTTCTTTTGCATTTTTCTTTTCCAGAAACTATACCTTGAAAAGACTGCAGGTTTAAACCATATCCATTTAAGTATCTTCTCTGTTATTAGTGCTTTCACACACCAGAATACATTTCTAATAGTTTCACATTTAGCCTAAACTTTCTCTTTGAAATTTTGGAGTAACCTTAGACCTCTTGCAAGTTCCATACTTCTTTCTGCTCCTACAGTTTTTCACAAAATGCTCTTGTTCATCACAGAGGCTTGTCATGGTAGTGTGAGATGTCATTCACTAGACTTTTGTGTTTTTTTAATTATTAAAAAAAAGCATGATTATTTTGGAGCTTGGCTATTTTGTGTCTTCTGGTTATCTGAAGAGCATGGTTTCTGTAGTTTTATATGTTCTTTTGTTCTGTATTCTTTTAGAAAGCTCTATGGGGAGGGAACAAAGACATAGGCAGCCATAATTTTTTTGGCCATCCAAAAATTTCCCCTTTTCCTTTATAGATAGACTTAACAAAGTCCTACAACTTTCCCCCTCTTCCTCTTTATCCTCTACTTGGAGAGGTATCTGTTGCCACAAATCCTGAACATTGGGCTTTTGCAGTGCATGCAAAGTTTGTTCTTGCCTTTCCTCACTGCCAAAGTGAGATCTGGATATTTTTTGGCTTTGCTGTCATTTGGCTCTGCTAAGTCACGCTAATCAGTGACTGGAAAGCATTCACTTAGTGACCTGCTTTCCAGCTACCAAACGTTACTATTAACTCTTCTCCCATTTTCCCTATATTTGGGCTTTTTTTTTTTTTTTTTTTTTTTTTTTTTTGCCTTTGAACTGTATGTACTTTTACACCTGTGAGTTTTAGAATATTAGATTTCTGGAAGGTGTGAGGGTTTATGAGTGTTTTTAATCCACAATCTTTATCCAGAGGTTTTCGTTTGTTTGCTTTTGTTTAGAGACAGGGTCTTGCTCTGTTGCTTAGGCTGGAGTGCAGTGGGATGATTTTAACTCATTTTAACTTTGAACTCCGCGGCTCAAGTGATCTTCCTACCTCAGCTTCCAGACTAGCTGGGATTACAGGCACATGACACCACATCTAGGTAACTTAAAAATGCATATTTTTTATTTTATTTATTTTTTGTAAAGATCGGGTTTGCCATGTTGCTCAGGCTGTTTATTCAGAGGTTTAAACTATTTTCATATGAGACATAGCTAAAGCTTTTCAGGACAAAATTACCCTTGTTATGTATTCTGAGAAAGTTATAATATGCAAGACATAAAGGATGTTGTCCTCTAGTGTTTTAGAAAGAAAGGAGAATTTGGGCAATAATTCTTTATTTGTATGATATATTAATATTTCTTGGGATCTTTTAAAAAATAGCATCTTAAGCCTTACTCCTGTAGTTTTGGATTTAGTAAGTCTGAGTTAGAACCTTAATATATATACTTAATCATCCCAAGTGAATTCTGGTGCAGTTATTTTAGGGATTGCACTTTGAGACATAATAAACTATGGATAGACTTTAAAAAATAAATTAGAACCATTTCCATAATTCTATGAATTTCCATGGTAATTTAAACTGTTACTGGTAACACCTTGAGAGGCTTGGCTATGGTAGTTTTACTATTATTCATCAATATTCAATTATTCTCTACTACTGGGACAAAGAAAAATTTGTTTGTATACCCTCTTAAGTGTACCTATAACAAAATATTAGGAAAATTAAAGCAGTTAAAATAAGGTAATAATGTCTATTTCATTTGTTAATTAATTTTCATAACACACTAGCCTCTGTGGAGTTGCTGAAAAGAGTAAATAAACCCTTATTAGTACTTATTCTGGAGGATTTCATGTGGGAGGCACCTCTGTTGAAAAATCAACATTTTTATTTTTGGACATTTGTTCTTTTGATCTTTGATTTGCAGTTTATACTTGAAACTATTCTTTCATTTTTGTTTGTGATGTTTTACTCTGCATACAATTTCTTCTTCTCACAGCTGTCATGGAATCCCTGTCTGCACCTCACCTCAGTTTTGGTTTCTCTAGATGATAAGTGACAATGTTTTTTTGGTGGGGGTGGGGTAAGAAAGGTAAGAAGATAAACCAAAACTCACAGATGTCGCAGGTGTCTTCCCTCCTCTCCCCTCCCCTTTCCTCCCCTTCCTTTCTTCTCTTCTTTTCTTTCAACAGAGTCTCACTCTGTCACCCAGGCTGGAGTGCAGTGGCACAATCTTGGCTCACTGCAACCTCCGCCTCCTGGGTTCAAGCAATTCTCCTGCCTCAGCCTCCCAGCTTGCTGGGATTACCGGTGCCCACCACTATGCCTGGCTAATTTTTTATTTTTAGTAGAGATAGCATTTCACCATGTTGGCCAGGCTGGTCTCGAACTCCTGACTTCAAGTGATTGGCCCACTTTAGCTGCCCAAAGTGCTGGGATTGCAGAGGTGAACCACCGTGACTAGCCAAGTGACAGTTTTTTTTAGGTGGTCCCAGGTCTCCCTCTGTTCAGTGGAAATGGAATATGCTACACAGCCTATATTCTATGTCTGCCATTTATAAACATATCTTCTATACTTAGTTAAGACACATTCAGACATTTTTGGATGATGAAATAAGAAAGATATATCACTAGGAACATGTTTATCATATGCTTTTTCCTAATACAGAAATATATTCTTTGTTAATTTAATAAATATAAAAGAAATATAGGGGAGATAAAGTGTGACCTTCAAAGATAAAAGATGATTGCAGTAGTAACTGATATAGTATTTTGAGTAGAAAACTGTTTAGTCACTGTTGGCAGAAAATGACTTTAAATTTTTGTTAGAACAGCTCTGGAAGCAGCTACACTCTTGTACCCGATTAACTGTCTTTTGTTTGCTAACTTTTATTGAAAACTTATTATTCACCAGACACTGTTCTGATTCTCTGTATGGAAAAAGTCAATTAATCCTTACCATAATGCTGTGAAGTAGGTGCTATTATTACCTTCACTTTAAAGATAAATAGATGAGCATGATGAATATAGTTAATAATAATTTATTGTTTGATTAAAATTTACTAAGACAGTAGATTTCAAGTGTCCTTACAACACACACACACACTCTCACGCACAGTGGTAACTATGTGTAGTGAAGTATGTTAATTGATTTGTGGTAATCATTACACAGTGTACATGTGTATCAAATTACCACGTTGTACATCTTGAATATATTCAATTTACGTTAGTCAATTATATCTCAATAAAACTGGAAAAAATAAATATAAATAATCTGAAAAACAAGAAAATTAAGTAATTTGTCCCTGATTACTTAGGTAATAATTGAAGGAACTAAGATTTGTGCCTAGGTGTCTTCCTCAGAGTTTTTGATCTTAAAAATTGCACTATGGTTATTTATTTAATTTGTGGCAGATGGCATTATCCATCTGTGTCTCGGAGATAATTCAAACCTTCTAGCCTGAGGCCTTGCACACAAAGTTTAATATTTATAGGCTATGTCTCTGTATTTAAACGATGCAAGGCATGCTTACACTCTTCACTAACCAAAAGGCCATGTAGCAGAAAAAAAAATGTTTCCTCCTTTATTTGAATGAATTAAAAATTAGCAAAATCTGGTTACCTGTAGAAGCAGAAAATTAGAAATATTATAAATTAGGAAGCAACAATAATGCATCTGCAAAGCTTTTCTTAACCCGTTTTCAAAGTTATAGAGATTTTACTTAGGAAATAGTATTCTCAAGAACACTATGCTTTGTCTGTTTGTGTTATTACATATATTTTTCTTACTATTCATGAGATTTCTCAAGAGGTATGCTTTCATAAACTGTGAATCAAACAATACCTATTGTGTAATGCTGAGATGGACAGCAGTCATGCCTTTATTACGTTTCACAGTGTATTATTTGGGGATTAAAGTGGAAGAAATCCAGATGGCTGCAATAATTTTGTCTTGGGTAATTTTTCACTTGTTCAATAGACGTTACTGATACATAATATTGAAAGCCAACTTGTAAAAGAAGTTTGGAACCATCTCTACCAAAGGGAATTCTGCCATAGCTAGTTCACTATCCTAGAGAAAACAAGATGTGATCACAACATGTTCCGTCTTACTTACTTGTTCTTTCATTTGCTTGGGATGCATGTAGTTTTAAATGTTACTTATTACTAATTCAACCAACGAAGCAAATATATTAGCAGAGACTGGACATTAAAAATTTTTAGGGAAATATTTTGGATATATATATAGTTTTACATCTCCTTCTTTATTTAATCAATTCAAATGGAAATTGAACCCCAGGTTAAAACCTTCAAGGTAGCAACTTTCAGAATTTGTGTATCTCCCAAGTGGAAATCGGTGTCTTCTTTGAGGCTTGTATTTTGTGAGATATATCTGAAACTCTGGCTTCAACAAGGATGTGTAAACATTTTTGTAAGCGACAGACACTCTTTTCAAATACAGACTGCCTCTTGTTCTTTGTGTATATCCAGCATCTAAATCAGTACCTGGCACAGAACAGGCAATTGATACACATCTGTAGAGTGAATGAATTAAACAATAATAATATTTGTCTCTGTTGGATAGTTTTTTTCCATGTAGAAAACTTTTATTTATTTATTTATTTTTTTATTTGTTGCAGTGTCTACTTTTTTTTCTGGGCTCTGTATTCTGTTGTATTCATCTCTGTGTCTGTTTTTATGCCAGTACCATACTGTTTTTTAAAAAAATCAACTTACTTTAAATTAACAAATAAAAAATTATACAGCAATCAGCCCCTTATCTGTGGAGAATACATTCCAAGACCTACAGTAAATACCTGTAACCTCAGAAAGTAATGAACCCTATTATACATACCATGTATTTTAATACTATAAATATATAACTATAATAAAGTTTAAATTATAAATCAGGCAAAATAAGAGATTAATAACAATAATAATAAAATGGAAGAATTAAGTAAAATAAGGGTTACTTGAACATAAGCACTAGTAACCTAGACTACTAAGTGACTGATATTCAGGTAGTGTATACTGTTTAGGTATGCTGCACAAAGGAATGATTTGCATCCTGGGCAGGTAGGAGTTGGGGGGAAGAGATTTCATCACTACTCAAAATGGCATGCAATTTAAAACATATACATTGTTTATTTATGGAAGTTTCCATTTAATATTTTGGACCATAGTTGACCTAACTAAGGCAACTGAAACCATGGGAAGCAAAACCGTGGATAAGGGGGAACTACTATATACATTTATGGTGTACAACATGATATTCTGAAGTATGCATACATGTTGAAGGGCTAAATCATATTAATTGACATATACATTTTGTCATACACTCACAGTGTATGTTTCATATATGCATATCTCCCATTGGTCATCAATGAAAATACCATAAATCTCAAATTATCTAAATCTGACTTATTGAGGCAAAGAGCAAAAACTAGAATTTCAACAGGATACAGTATGGTGAGGTATGTGTTGTTACTTGGAAGAAATCCTGAAATTGTATAAAGGGAATATTTAAATTTGATTTAATAAGCCATTATCAACATTGGAGACAGTGAAATCTGAATATTGTTTTGGGATTTGAATGCAGAATGTGAATTGTTCCTGAGAATGTGGAAGCAGAATATGGAAGCAAAAAAGACAAAAACACCTGTCTGTAGATGTGTGCTAATTGTTTAATAAAGGCGAAAAGAAACATATATTTCAATTGTACACAATAACCTTGGGGTTAATTTAAATAATGACCTCTCAACTTATTTTAGGTTTCGGGGTATAATAATTCACTATGCTTTTCACTGATTCCAAGACAAGAAAAGAAGTGACAAATAATTGGAGATCTGCTCAGTATAAGTAGGGGTCGTAAGAGAATCTAAGCTATTGCTTGGGAGTGGGTACAGTAACCTCTGAGCAGAGGGCAATCTTGGTGGAGCAAGAATTTAATAAGCGTGGGTTAGAAGCCAAAAGAAGAAGCACCTGTTACATTTTCTTTCCATTTTTAATTATTTATAATTCCTTAAATACTTATCCATGTTGAATTAGAATTAGAATAGTCGGAAACCCCAGATCATGCTCACTGAAGGTGACACTAAAAAATAGAAAGTAATGATGATCTGTGAAGTTAAATGCTGAGAATAAAACGAGATTTGAGTTTAGGACTCTGTAGATCTTCACAACGTGTCAGCATTCTATAGTTTGAAGTAGTGAGGTTTCTAGAGCTTTGGACAAGCCATAATTAGTTTATTAGAGCAAAAGCACACCAAAAGCACACTGAAAGTCAAGCAAAAGATTTTTGAACTGGCCGATTTTTTTTTTTTTTTTTGCCTTATTTACCACTCCTCCTTTCCATGTTCATTTGATCATCACAAGCTACCAGTTTATTAACCAAAATATTCCCTCATTGTTATGTGTATTGATTTTATGGTACATGTCCAAAGAAAAAAAAATAAAGCTTCTTAATAAATAAGCTCTTTGAAACTCAGTGCTCCAGGTAATTGTATTTGTTCTAACACATTCTTCTTCTGTAAATAATTTTCATTGTTTTGGATATACATTTTTATTTGTTTTCATCTGAAAGCCTGTTCAACACATTTTCTTCCTGGCTTTTGAAATATTGACAAATTCTCAACATATATCATTTTGGACTCTCATGGATGAACTACCCTCTTTCTCAGAAGTTAGCAAAATCTACTTTTGTCTGATCAGCCAAATTGGCTCTATTGCTGCCTCTTAACTATGCCTTTTAACAAGTGCCAAGACACATTGCGAGAAAATTGCAAATGGGAGAAACATGAGCATTTGTTGAGATTCTCTCTAGTATCTGATTAGGAGATTATGTTACTTGTCCTTTGTGGAGTAGAATTCTCACTTATAAAAATTTTCCCTATCCAGTAATTTTTCAGTGTCCTCAGGAGAATTCCTGGGAAGTTAAACCTGAGAACGCTGTTACAGAATCTTCCTGAAGTCCAGGACCTTTTAGAGTAGTTGAATAAAAAATAACATTCCAGAGTACATACTTCGGTTATTCAGAACAACACAATCTATAGAAACAGAAAGAAATATAGTAAACAATTTCTTTATGTACCTATTCACCTTTTGAAATGCAGTGATTAATTTATCTTAGCAAATTAGTCTTATAAGTGTAACTTGCCTTTACTCTTCTCTTTCAACATTCTCTCCTGTGAAATCTTGTTAAGACACTTATGGGCTTAACTGTCACCCATGTGGAAAATGTTTCTACATTTATCTCTCTCATCATGGCAACATTTTCTAGTCCAGTCTTTGTGATATTTTAAAGCCATATAATGGAATTTAATAATAGCCACTGCATTATTTTTATATGATGCTTTTAACCTTTAAAACACTTTTACCTTAGATTTTAGATTAGAATAATGTCTTATGATACTCAAATCATGTTAATTTGCCACTCTGGCACTAGAATGTATTAAATGGAAGTCTAACAAAATTATGTTAGAAATACTTATTTTTCACATGAAGAAAGTATTGATTCTTGCTTTACATTTCTTGTTCAATATTTGAAATATTGTTTTTGGTCCATGATATTACACTGTAAGAGGAACGAATGGAAGCTATCCAGATTATAAAATTCCTGCAAAGCAATAATATGAGCAATAGCTGAGAATGGTTAACTGGATAAAGTGAACAATTTGGAGTTCTGTGTGGTACTACAAGAAGTAATACCAATAGATCAAAGTTAAAGTGAGATGGAATTAAGTGAAATTTAAGGAAAACCTTTTTTTATGTATGCTTATATCTGTGCCTCCTAGAGTTTTATCTGGCAAATGGCTAGCTCACAGGAAATGTTTGTCATTGTAGATGATCGAAGATGCATATATCGAGCTTTCTCTAAAAGGAGTGAGTTCATTGTCACTGCATATATCAGGTAGAGGTTGTATAATCTTTCACTGAAAATGTTGTAGAAAGTGGGAGTGAGCTTGCACTACATGCATCACCTCTTAGTTTCTTTCTGTATTTATGTATGTGTAATTGTATAAATTCTTATCCCTATTGAACAGCCATATGTTGGTGTCTCTATGCTATGTCTAACACTTAACAAGGTAAGAGTTTTCCTTTTAACATGAAGGTCTTTCTCCCTTTTTTGCAGATGTGCTTTTCAGTCCCTCAAAATAGTAAGCTACTAATAGTCCATTGTTAACCAGAAGTCTTATCGATAACGTAAGCAGTCAATTAAGACATTTTTTATATATGCATTGTATGGTATATTCTTACAATAAAGTAAGCTAAAGAAAATAAAATACTGCTAAGAAAATCATAAGGAAGAGAAAATACATCTACAGTACCTCATTGTATTTACTACTACCATAAGTTTACATAATCCATTTATAAGATGAATTGTCTGTCTGAAATGTGGGGCAACCACAGCTGCAGACCTCAGCTTACTATACATATGAAGTAATTCAACTTTTTCTTGTGATATCATGACTTTTCTCTGCTTCTTGGAAGCACTTTCAGTATCACTAGTGGCACTTTATCTGGGTCCCATGATATTATTCAAGGTTTACAGTTTTGCACTAAACATGATGAAAAATAAGCACAATCACTTTTTACTATGATACATAATTTACTGGAGAGATGAACTGCTCATGAGGAGATGATTAGTGTCATCTTAAGCAGATACTTGCAACACGAGCTCATTGAAATAGACAGAGATTATGAAATTATTATAGCAGTGCAGTATGTACTTCAGTTCATTTTATGCAGTTATGATTTAATACTGCATATTTATATTTGTTTATATTTCAACTGCTAATGGTATCATATAGGTCTGTAGGTGCGTGTGTGCAACTTTTTAATATTTAACTTTTTATGGGACTGATGCGCTACCTACTGCACTAATGAGGCACCTCAATTTTAACATTTTATAGTAGATTTGTGTATATTTTATTGTAGTAAATTATAAAATAGTATATATATTTTATGCATTCATGACATATCTAACTTTTTCTTAATTTTTTCCATATTTCCAGGCTACACAGTTTATCTTTAAATTATTGCAAATCTTCAAAAAATTTTCCAATACATTTATTGAAAACATAATTCATATATAAGTGGACCCATGCAGTTCAAACCTATGTTGTTCAAGGATCAAGTATATATAGGAAAATGATAGACTTTTGCATATTAACCTTATATGCTTCAACTTTGCTATATTGCTCATTCCAGGAGTTTTACAAAATTGATTCTTTTGAATTTTAGTTTGTTTCAGTATTATTGAGATAAAACTATATATATATATATATATATAAAACTATATATATATAATTTATATATACATGAACCTGCCTTGCAAGGCATGTTAAAAGAAAATCTTTATGTATATTTATAACTGTAGATCTCTCTATATAGATCTATAACTATAGATAACATTTATATATAAATCTATAACTATAGATCTATAGATGTATAGCATTATATATCTATACATCTATATATCTACATATATAGTTATAGATCCATATATATATATAAAGATTTTCTTTTAACATGCCTTGCAAGGCAGATTCATTGGCAACAAATTTCCTACAATTTTGCTTGTCTAAGAAAGTCTTATTTTTTTCTTTACTTTTGGGGGATAATTTCACCAGGTTCAAAATTCTAGGTTGGTGATTTCTTTGTCTTAATACTTCAGATGTTTCAGTTCACTCTCTTCTTGGCTGTATGGTTTCTGAGGAGTTGGATACAATTCTTACCTTTGCTCCTCTGTAAGAAAAGTGTTTTTCTCCTCTGGCTACTTTCAAGATTTTCTTTTTTATTTTTGATTTTCTGTGATTTGAATATAACATGCCTAGGTATATTTATTTATTTAGGCATTTATCCTGCTTTTCTTTTCTAACGTTCCTAGATCTGTGGTTTGATGTCTGACATTAATTTGGGGGAAATTAGTAATCATTGTTTCAAATATTTGTTACATTTCTTTCTCTTTTTCTCTTCTCCTGCTATTCCCATTGCACATGTTACACCTTTTGTAGTATCTCAACAGTCCTTGGAAAATCTGTCTTGGTGTTTTATTTAAGTCTTTGTTCTCTTTGATTTTCAGCTTTAGAGATTCTATTGATGTATCCCCAGGTTCAGAGATTCTTCCTAAACAGTATTCAGTCTACTAATAAGCTCATCAAATATATATTATTTTATGTTATGGTGTTCTTGATATCTTAACATTTCTTTTGTTTTTTCTTGAATGTCCATCTCTCTGCTTTGAGTGTCCATTATTTCTTGCATACTGTCTACTTTCTCCATTAGTGGCCTTGGCATATTAATCATAGTTGTTCTAAATTCCTGCTTTGAAAATTCCAACTTTCCTCCTTTGATAATTTTCCTGCTTTGATAATTCCAACACTCCTTCATATCTGAGTCTGCTTCTGTCATATCTGACTCTCTTCTCAAATTATGTTTATCGCCTTCTTGTATGTCTTGTAACTTTTTCTTGATAACTGGCCATGAATCTCTGAATACAAGGAACGCTGTAAATAGGCCTTTACCTATTTCTTTCAATGGGCCTTTAGTGAAGTGGTGGTAAGGTTGTTGGGGAGTACAAGCATTCCATAGTTCTATGATTAGGTCTCAGTCTTAGTGAGCCCATGCCTCTGGAGTGTGAATTTCGCAAGTACTTCTCTGTGTACGCATCCCTCTTCCTTTGGTCAGACAAAATAGCTAGAATGGGCTGGAGTTGGTTATTTTTCTTCCTTCAGGGATGTTAGGCTCCAATAAAACCCCAGCTGGTAAGGCTCTGCTTACATAGTTTCTCCTGAGGGTAAACTTTGTTAAGAATGAAGTGCTTGAATATATTTTAAATTGTTACTTTTCCCTGTCCTCCTTTTGAAAGTATCAGGAACTATTCTCTGATTTTTATTGTGAGATAAAATCACACAATGGTTGAGGTTCTAGAGGTAAAACTAAGAAAAGTAGGGAGGTCCCCCGAGACTGGGTGCCCTTAGAGTTTTTGATTTTTAGGCTTGTACCCAGTTTGCCTCCGGCAATGTATTAATTACAGTTTGGGATTTCCTACCTGTCAGTGATTCCTGTGGAGGCTTCTGCTTGGTGATTCTTTGTACTCATCTGTCTGTCTCTCCCATTTGGGGGGCAAGAGTTTGCCCTGTGATCTCAGTTTTCTTGTGGATCTAAGAAGAGTTGTTGAGCTTTTCTCTTTTTTTAAGTTTACGCAGCTTTTTACTTGTTTGGCTAAAGTGGCAACTTGCAAGCTCCTTATTTCCTGGACCAGAAACTAAAAGTCTGCCTGTGATTTTTCAAAGTCCTCAGAAAATTTGGTGATGTTTTCTTCTCATATTGGACCAGAAAATAATTATTTTTCTTTTCAAACTATACTATTACTCCTGGTAAAAATCAACTCATTTTTCCAAAAAACAATAAATTTAACACATTTTCTGTATTGTGTGATAACTTTCTAGTCCAAGTCAGTATCTCATAGTCTTCAGAGGATTCATTATTGGATTGTTGCTTGTTTGACAAATCACATGAAAACAACATTATCATAGTGTGTGTGTGTTTTAAAATTTTAACTGTTTTGCATTTTTATCATCTTCTTTTGTAACTTTTTCTGTTGTTGAGGTAAAAAAAGTTTATAAACATATATTTCATTTAAAAGGTGCTAAATAAATGCTGTTTTTAATTGGTTTCCTCTAAAGAGCTGTTTGCCAATAGGTAAGATTAGTATGCTATATTAAGTTATGAGTTGAAATCTAAATGAGAAGCTAAAGTGATTTCTTCTTATTTTTTAAGCTTCCCTGAGTAATTCTAGTTGCTGTTTCTGCGAACTAGAAATAACTTTTTAAAATACAAAAAAAAAAAAAAAAAAATAAGAAAGTGCTTTAAGTATCTATTAATACACAACCCAACTTCGTCAATTGAAGCAATTGCCCATTTGGTTTCAAAGTTGTGGAGGAGTAAAGCTGTAAATCAATGGGAACTATCGTTACCAGCAAATCTAGAAACATTTAGTGGGCATTTAGTAATCACTAAGATATAGTAATCACCGCCATGGTATACATGGTATATTGGTTCTCTGGACTCCTGTCACTATTCTGATTCTTGGGGTACCCAGATACAAATCCCATGGTGACTTGTGTTTATATTCTTGAAAATCCCCTAAATCTATTGACAAAATAAAAAATAAAAATTAAAAAAAGAAGGGTGATGTTTTAGAAATTTAGATAATGGCATATTATGCAACAATGTTTGGCAGTTTAGTGTGATTCTTAAATGTTTAAGGAGGAAAAAATACTATTTTTGTTGTTTCTCTTCTCACTTTCTCAGATTTTTCAAATCTTTCTTGTCTAATGACAGTTGCCTAGACATCTCTTGAGATAAAAAATGTCCTCAAGTAATATTTTAGTATCTTCTCAATGAAACATAAAATAAGAACAAGTTATATTCTTTTATGATTTTAAGAATTTTTTATTCATAAATCCAGTTATCAGATATTTGTAGAAGACCTAATAATGCTAGGAACTGTCTATAATTTTGTAATGGGATACAAAGATTAAGGTGAACAGCTCCTGCTCTATAATATAGATTGGAGAGGGAAAAAAATCAAACCCATAATTATAATAAAGTACAAATTACTTTAACATAGATCATAATGAATATGAAGAAGAGCATTCACTTCATTGCCTAAATAGTGACATATTAAATGGTATTTTAGAGATGCTCATGTGTTTGGCAAGAAAACTTTAGGAAGGTGGTCTAGGCATGTGTAAAGACTGTGAACTCGAAAAAAGAAGAGATTTTTAAGAAACTACAGATAGTTCAACCTGGCAAAAGAACAGTATGTATTTGTGTGTGTGTCTGTTGGGGTTATGGGTGTGTGTGTGTGTGAATAAAAAGAAATGAGACTGTAAAGGTGGGTTGAAGAAATATGATCACTTAAGCCCTGTTTTGCATTTCTTAGTATGTGAGGTTTATTGAAATAGAGACACTACCAGATTTTAAGTAGAAGAAATATAATCAGATATTTTTCTTTCGGGAAGATTGTACTGGTTTCAGTATGCTCGGTTTGAAGCATACTATGGAGAAATGGGAATTGGAAGCATACTATGTGGAATTGGGAGTTGGAAGGCAAGCTAACAGCCATAGAACAAATTGGTAAAATTCTATACTATGTTATAGGTAATGAGAATGTGGGCCATGGGAGGTTCCAGATTTTAAAGATATTTAGGAGGTAGATGACAGACATTTAAGAGCAATAAATGAAGGTGATGAAGAAAAGGAAGTGATTTATATTTCTGGCCTGAGAAAATTGATGACATAAATGCTATTACCTTAATAAGCAATGAAAAACAATAAACTAAATTTAGGGAAGAAGGTAAGTAATTCAATTTTTGGCATACTGATCTTCAGGTGTTGGAGGGACAGTTGGGTGGACATATGCAGAAGGCGGTTATGCATGTTTCTAGATCAAAGAGGTAGTTATTGGACAGAGTTATAAAAATCACAGAAGAATGTGTGGCAGTTGAAATCATCAAGGTGTGCATTGAGAAGAAAAATTGTGCAAGGTTGGCACTGTGAATAGTATTAAAAGTTGAAGTAAAAAACCAAAAACATAAAACATGTCACTAAAAAGGAGTAGTCATGACAGCAGGAAAAAGTAAGAAAAAGTAGTGTCATGGAAGCCATGAGTGAAAGAGGTATCCAAGATTTATTTGGGAGTAGTCAATATGAGATGTTGTATTCAGTTCTAGGAACATAAAAATTGAAATAAATCTACTGGATTTATCATGTAAAAGATTGTTAGTGTCGGCTGGGCGTGGTGGCTCAAGCCTGTAATCGCAGCACTTTGGGAGGCGAGGCGGGCGGATCACGAGGTCAGGAGATCGAGACCATCCTGGCTAACACAGTGAAACCCCGTCTCTACTAAAAAATACAAAAAACTAGCTGGGCATGGTGGCGGGCGCCTGTAGTCCCAGCTACTCGGGAGGCTGAGGCAGGAGAATGGTGTGAACCTGGGAGGCAGAGCTTGCAGTGAGCGGAGATAGCACCACTGCACTTCAGGCCTGGGCGACAGAGCAAGACTCTGTCTCCAAAAAAAAAAAAAAAAAGAAAAGAAAAGAAAAGAAAAAAAGATTGTTAGTGTCTTTAACAAAAAAAAATATTACATTGGTGGTAGAAGCCAAAGGCACATTCTGAAAATTCCATAAGCTAAGTGTAATAGAGTCCTGACAAATTTATAAAATGATATAATTTTTTAAAATATTTGTTATTTTTCTTTTTCTTTGCTACATCAGAAAACCAAAATAGCCAGAGGTAGAGCTAATGCTTTGAAGCAGGTATTTTATCCTTTATTACGCTTTTTTTTTTATAAAGTAATAGCACATAATGTAACTAGACTTTACTTTCCGGCTTTGGGCTAAGACAGTTACTTTCATTTCTGTTTCCAAGTGGTCAATAAGTCTAAAGTGGAAGTAGAAGCCAAGCATAATGCACCATTGTTTATTTCTAACTAAATGCATTTGGTTTCTTAATTCTTTTTGTTTTATACTTGGAGAACAAATTTTAATTATTGTTTCCAATTAAAGGTGGTTGGTGCTCTTACACTTTGTAAAACTGAAAGCATAACTAAGTCCAGATGAATTATTATAAGAAAAGGAACTATTTTACTCTGTGACAACCTTGGAACATATTAGAAAGATTTTAAATACAGTGATGTATATTAATTGACTTTAAAGTCAACATTTAAAAATAAAAGCAGGGAATAATTTGTGGGTAAGAAGAGAAGTTTATGAGAATTTATGGAATAACTGATCTAATTCTAGTCTTTGTATATAAAAAGTTTTATTTTTATCTATGGTGTTTGCTATGAAATTTTTGTTACAATACATTTTAAATAAAAACTAGTGATCATTAAAATAAAAGTTTTTGAATGATATAGTACATAAATTCTTTCAGGCAGTGACCAAATTCTCAAATAAGTTTAAAGTTAAATTTATTATTTTACTTGCTGTCTCTTCCCTCAACTATGCAAATATTATTTTACAAAATAATGTAGTTAGGAATGCAATAATATAGATTTGATTAGAATAGTAGTTTTTGCTTGTGAACTCTATTTGTTTTAGATTTTTTAAAAGCTACTCTGTGTAATAAAAGTACTTCTACAATTTGTCTCTAATTTGAATATGACTATTGAGAGACTGTATTTTATTTCCTAGTAGAGTTTCCATCAGGCAGTGAACAAAGAGAAAATAATAGATGTTTTTTAGGAAGCAAAACAAAACAATGTTGTTCTTGGTCATTGGAAATACATCTCTTGGGTAATAATGGGTGCAAATTATTTACTGAAACTCATCATAAAACCTTCAAAAGCAAACAAAAAACATATAGAGCAGTAATTTTAAAAATCAAAATATGTTCTAAAATATTTTTATCACAGATTGAACAGTTTGTATTGTAGAAACACATTTAATGTTCTTTCTTTTTAGGGTTTAATTATTTGTCAGGAAATTTAATATTTAATGTCACAGTGAAGACATTCCATTTCTAAAATGATTCTTAATTTGTAACATGGCTACTTTATTTGCAGAACTTATATATAGTAAAACATGGTCTAAAACTTGAACCTACAATAAAACCAAAGAAATTACAAATTATTTTTCCTTATACATATATTTTTATTTTGTAATATTATTTTTCTCTCTCCGTAAGATATAATGACAGATTAAATATCTTTCTCAGGTGATGATTTTCATTTAGTTAACAGATGTTTACTAAGCCCTTACTGTGGGCTAGGCATTCTAAGTACAGAGTGAATCGAGAAACATGGAAAACAGCAGTGAACCAAGGAAGCACAATAAATATCAGAATCATTATAACATTTCACATTAATAATATACACTACCATCTGCCCTAGGCAATGTATTTTAAATGCAAATATTTTACATAGAGGTTGGTAGAAAGTTAAACTCTGCCGACTGTATTATATAGTTTAAGTGAGAAAGCTTTACAGGATTGCTACAATAAGCGCCTCTCATGTGTCTATTTCTGTAGTCATCTGAAAATGAAATTTAAAAAGAGCTAAAAAAAGAGATCAATCTGTATTTGAAGAACAAGATAAACAATGGAATCAATGGCTGTTCTGACTGTCAATGCTGTCAAATGACTTTTTTTCCACTACACTCAAAATAAGCAGTTCTCTCCTGTGAAGGGAGTTGCAGAAAAATAGTTTTGCCACCGACTCACTGTTGGAGAACTGAGGGAAGAAAAGCCAGAAAACTTTAAGGAGTGCTTGGAATACTAAACAAATTCTTTTAAACTTTTCAAAATGTGTTTTTCTCTTTTACTAATTCCTTCATTTACATGTTCTCTCTATGAGAGATCTGCTGACGTAGCAGGAATATTTTTAAACAAAGAAGTTCAGGAAATCCAAAGAATTAAAGGTACAATCTTCCCAGCTCATGTTTATTTGCTTGCTTCTTTTGACAAGTTCTCAAAAGCACTCTTACTATCACATAATTTATAATGTTATATTTGTCATGGGTTATTATTGAGATAGCTGGACCATCCTCAGTTTATTCATAAACTGCTCTTCTTTGATGCAGAGTCAAGAGATCAAATTGCATATTTACTGCAATTAAGAAAAATAATTATCCTTGGACTCCTAATTAGAAGACCTGGCCTTAATGAGACTGATAGGATCATTTTAGAGATTGTCTAAAATTTGGTTGCAAGCAATAGAAAATAACCCAGGCATCTTATCCAAAACTCAAAGGAAATTATTAAGAGGATATTGGGTTATTCAATAGGATCCCAGGGAAATTTAAGCAACTAGATTTTAGGAATAGCAAAAACCGAAACAGTGCTATGACTCTTAGAAACCATAAGATACTCTACAGTTTCTTATAGAAGGGGCGTGGGGTGTGGACCTGAAAAGAACACTAAAGATCAAAATGCTTTTTTGGCACTTCATGCTCAGAGTCTATCCTGCTAGTATACCAAGTAACTTTTCAAGGCATTTCTCCTTTCAGGCCAATTTCTCTTTCAGACCCAGATCGTAAAATTTACACACTAAAAATGGTTACTGTAAAGGTAAGGAATGATAAACCCAAGGAAAGAAAGTCAAAGGAACATTGCCCAATGCCCAGAGCATAGTCTAAGCTCCACATGTTGCTTTTTCCTAGTTGGGGTACATCTTACTCATGAAAGTCTAGCCCTTGGTTCCATGATCCCTGCAACTATCCTTGGACTTGGTCTGCCTCAACACTTCATTTCCAAGGAGTGAAGTGGGATCATGGTTTAGAAGATCTGCTATCTCTTTAGAGTCTAACTTATTAATAATCAAACTTTCATATTTTGGGAAATAATGAAATTCTTCTTGAATTTCCTTACCACTGTTGCTTACAATCTTATGAGTTATGTTATATAATTTTTGTATTAGTTGAGGGGCTTATGTGAATTTTAATTACTGAAGGAGACATCAGAGAAGCCTTGTAAAAATATTTTATGTTCTTTGCTTTCCTGCCCTACACAGCTTCTTCCTTTAAATCACTGGATGGTACATGCTATGGTCACTGGCATCCTGCATGTTTGAATCAGAGCTTCTTTCCTCCTATCATATCACTTCCAATCTGCTTCTGATATTTACATTTTCACCCTGACCTTATATCCAATCCTTAGTTTTGCCTTCATATTCTATTCTTCCACCTACCATCAACTATCATCCTGTAGTTTTCCACCTTAGTTTGTGTTCCTGGCTTTAAACATGGTTATTCATTTTGTTACAATGTAAACATGCTTATTTTGCCTTGGGGAATTGAGGATAATCACTCTTCCTGCCCTGAAGAATCCCTGTAAATGATATTTCCACTAGCATCACCCTAGATCCACAAGTGGAGTCCATATGGGACTGACAGGTCTAAAGAGAAATCTTTCAAAGAGTAAAGTTTTGAAACAATATATGAAGAGTTACTATAAGACAGAGATATTCCTTGTTTTTAGATTTTTAGGTATTCTGTTAAAATACTGTTTAAGATTTTTTTATATATAATAGGAAGTCAACTATATATAGATGATTTAGATACAACACATTAGTGTCTACACAATTACATCAGATTGAACCTCCTGACCAATGACAATATTAATGTTCAAATAATTTGAAACAGGCCTTTTAAATCTTTGAAATGGCTGTATTTATCATGTCTTATTCTAGTAATTTGGTTGCATTAATAGTGCTTGAGGTTAAATTGGTCATTGAATAGGATTTATCATTGTTGTAACTTATCAGTATACTCAAATTTACATAATCTGTAACAGTAGTACTACTGCATGAATATGGAAAGCATAGTGTACTTTCTCACGTTGGTTTTCAGAACTCTGATTAATGTTTATATGATGAGAATACTATTACAATGTTAATTTATTCCAAGTATAATGTATTTACTTAAACATACTTTTAAAAGCATGATGTTACAAAATCTCCTTTTAAAAAAAGTATAAGTAATATTTATTAATGTTTCCCAGGAGAACAGTTTATTTCTTGTAAAAAGATTAAATTTGGCTGTTTAAAAATTTATGTTTTGCATGAGAAAGTATCAGGTTGCATTGTTAAAAAATACAATGCATCTGATAATTTTGGTGAAATATAACCTAAACGTAGTTATTTCTAAAAGTTTCTATTTGATTCACTGATTTTTTTTTTTTTTTTTTTTTTTTAGATGAAGTCTTACTCTGTCACCTAGGCTGGAGGGAAATGGTGCAATCTCCTCTCACTTACAACCTCTGCCTCCCTGGTTCAAGTCATTCTTGTGCCTCAGCCTCTGGAGTAGCTGGGACTATAGGAGCCACCATGCCTGATTAATTTTTGTATTTTTTGTAGAGACGGGATTTTGCCATGTTGGCCAGGCTGGTCTCGAACTCCTGACTTCAAGTAAACTTCCTGCCTTGGCCTCCCAAAGTGTTAGGATTATAGGCATGAGCCACTGCGTTGGCAATCCACTGATATTTCTAATATTCATGTTAAGTGACAGAAGACCACCAGAATTTTATTTCTAGCCACTTTGCTCTAGGGTGGGTGGTGGTGGGTAACTGAAATTTCCTCTGGCTTCATCTTCTTGGGGGTGTAAGTGGGGTCTCTGCAATTCATATGTGAGTTTCCAGTTTGTTTATACAGGAATTTATACTAAGTGCACCTCAAGTACTTTCAGAAATCCCAATAAGGTGAATCAAATGTACTGAGGAGTGAGTGCAATCACTTTAGGCATTATGGTACTACTCCAGGTACTCCTTTTGTCTGACCACTGCAATTAGTTCTTAGAGTACAGCAGTCTCCATGGGCTCCAATGGGTGGCAGTGTCTTTCAGGAGGATTCACTGGGCTCCTCTCCATTGTCTTGGCCACTATAGCCCCTCTGTTCCTATGCTGCAATCTCCTAATGGATGCTTCACATGTTTCCCTGATTACTGCACTGCTTTACTGGATTTTCATGACACAGAAGCTGTTTCATGGTCAAAGAGAAAGTGGCGGCTGCATCTCTATTTACATTACACCTCTGAAAGATCCCAAAACAGCTCAATTTTTACACCCAATGTTGCATAGTGTTTTTAGTTAAGAAATTACTTCCATTATTACCTACAATCTCTTTGCCTTTTGTAGAACTCAACCATAATTTGAGATCTGTGCTAGGAGACAAAGCTGGTGATAAAAATCATACTTTGTTTCTCCATTTCTACATTGATGCTTCCTTTTTGGGTCAGACTCCTTATGTCTGGCTCTTTCTTTTTTCATCTCTCCGGATGGATTATCTCTCAGGGTGTTAATTGGTCCTTAGGAAAACAGATTTCTGTTGAGCTTATACCAGTTTACTAGACAGACTTATGTTTGAATCCCTTTTCAATTTTTTCTTCCCTTGTTTCTCTTTTTTCTCTCCCTCTCTCTCCCTTTCTTCTTTCTTTTTTAAAAATTATCATCTTATCATCAAATGTATTTCATATATGTCCAAGTAAAAATCACATACTAAAATAAAAGAGGTACTGTTAGCTGCAGAAGAGATCCGAGTTACCCCGAGGGAGTCTGAAGCAACTTCAGTCTTTGCCTTTTCAGAAGAAAGAAATCGTCTGAGGGGCATAAAGCAGAAAAAGAGACCGAGGAAAGTTCCAGAGCAGAAATGAAAGTTTATTTAACGGGCTTTAGAACAGGAAAGAACCCTTGGAAGAGATCCAAGTGAGTGCCTGAAGATTAAAGAGAGACAAAAAGAGCCTTTAACTTTGATCCTGAGACGTTATAGGCTGCCTTTTTCCCATAGTTCTTTCCTTAGGGTGGGCTTCCCACGTGGGCAGTGTGTTCCTTACCCTTGGGAATTGAGCATGCGCAGTGTGTTTAGAAAGTTGTACGTATGCCTTGGAAGTTTTTTCTCCTTGGCATCTGCATTCAGTTAACACGTTTAATGTTAATAGCTGTGGATCATCAGGAGATTGTGTTACCCTTTGGCTGCTGAATTAACATTTTTAGAGAGGCATTGTGATAATCCTGGCACCATCACCTGACATTCCTAGTGGGTGGGGGGAGAGCCCTGTCCTGCCCCACTCATGCCTATCTATCTACCTATAAGAGTACTTAACACTAAAGATCAAAGGGGGGAAAATATTTAAAATATTTACATTTTAATTAAAATATATTTTTAAAAGGTTATGTAAAATGATGGCAAGGTAGAATTCAAATAAGGAAAATCTTAATTCATTCAGCTAGCATTTAATTTCTCCTACCTTTATTGAGAACCCATTTTTAGATTCTCATATGTTTGAGTAAAATAATAATTCTATAAGTTTTAATGGAAGTAAGCCCAAATAATATCAGCCAAATAGAAGGCCATTTTGGAGGCGAGCAGTAGGCGTATTTCCAAATTTGAAAGGACAGAAATGTGATAGAAAATCAGACTTGTTTTGTATTTGTTATCCATCACTTTCAATGCCTTAACCAAAATTTACATTCTCACCTAGTCAGAGGGGAAAAATGCAAGTTGTAACAAAGTTCACTTGAATTTCCTGCCCTATCTCCTGGAAGAGACTATAACTCGCCCTTTTTATGACAGTTTATGACAGTTCCCCTTAGGAAATAGGAGATTCTTCTAAGCATGCAGAAATAATTTTCAAAGTGCCATTAGGAATGTTCCCATAACCAACTTTATTATTTTTTTTCTTATAAGGACCTAAGCACTATTTTTACTTCATAATTCAAATAGAGACAAATTGAGAAATGGTTTTGGTTACTTTCTTACTGTCTATTCACCAAATCTAATTTTCAATTTAATTTATTGAACGTTATATTGAGTATTTACTACACAGATTATACTGTTTAAGTTTTGGGAGGAATTAAAAATGACAAAGGCATAATTCCAAAGTCAAGGATTTCACAATCAACTGGAAGAGACTTTAAATTCATTTTTCTCAGCAAAGATCTATTGGACGCTATGATATAAGGGACGTAAACTAATTAATAAGGAAATTAATATAAAATATTGATTAATTCTGATAGGGATGATGGATATCCATGATGAAAGTAGAATTATGACCTGTCTTTGGAAGAAGTGAACAGTTGCAATAGACGGGTTTTGGGGGAGAGGTAATTGAAAAGACAGTCTAAGTAATGTACACAGCTTTAGAAAAGCACTGATGTGGGAAGTATTAGGATAAAAGATAGTGTGGGAAAGCAGAACCGTCGGAGTTTAGGAGGGTATGCTGGAGGAAGGGACGAAAAAGGCAAATTGGGAGTAGTTTGTGGAAGACTAAAATGGCATGCTGAGGATTTTGGACTTTATTCTCAGTGTTATGTGGAGGAACTGCAAGTTTTGTATCAAAGATACATAAAAAAATTTCTCATAGAAAGAACAAATGTGTGACTGGGTGTGGTGGCTCATGCCTGTAAGCCCAGCACTGTGGAAGGTCGAGGTAGGCGGATCGCTTTTCCCCAGGACTTCAAGACCAGCCTGGAAAACATAGTAAGACCCCATCTCTACTAAAAAATACCAAAAAAAAATTTAGCTGGGCATGGTGGTGCATGTTTGTAATCCAGCTACTCGGGAGGTTGGGGTGGGAGAAATGCTTGAGCCCAGGAGGCAGAGGTTAGAGTGAGCCGTGATTGCTCCCCTGCACTCCAGTCTGGATGACAGTGAGACCCTATCTTAAAGAAAGAAAAAAGAACACATTTGTGTTTTGATAAATTGAAAGGCTGGAAACCGAGAATATGGCTTCATTACAAGCCTCTGTAATAGCTGAGGGAACCATAAGGTGCCAACTAGAACTTTTACTATTATTCCTGAATTGGCTGAGGCCCAAGAACAGAAAGTGCCCCTCAATCTAAAGGAAGTATCAATCAACCTACAGTTGGAGAAAGCCACCTTACAGCTGTGCCAATTGAATGTTAGCCAGAATCCCAACAATATTCTACCACCTTCCTTTTCTAGTCATAATAAGAGGGGTTAGAGAGATAACACGTCATTGGCTTTTTGGGTTGAAGAGTATTTTAGTGGGAGTTTATTCCTTCTCTTCAAAGCATATAAGTGCTTTTTACAGAATAAAACATCATAAGGAAAATCCTATGAAAATCAAGATTAGAGGTATCTGAGCAAAGGCACTGGCATCTCATTCTCTTATTGGAATCATAATAAGTTGCCAACATGTAGTACCATCCTGATGTTACTCAAAGATCATAGTAGGTAGTGTGAGAGTCCTTGGGATGCAATTTTGGAGTCCTGGGAATATGGGGTAATTTTCTGTTTAGTTACATCCTACTACTATTGGAAAGAAAAGGGAATTGTTTGATGTCTGGGCTATAAAATTGGTTGAAAATATCTGGAACAGCCAAAATGAGCAGGACATAAAGTTTAAGAAAAACATCTATCGCATATTGACTGTTTGCACAGTTTGAAGGACCCTACAATGTATGCATTGTAGAAGAGGTCCCTAGCTCTTCCCATAGCTCTTTGTGAAGGATCAACCATTGAGTAACTTGACGTCACATCCAACTTAGCAAATACATTAAGGGTGTATCAAAGGCAGACATAAACATTCCCTGAAGGAGTTTCTAGCTATGTCCTTTGTACAAGTTAGACAAGAGCATCACTGAATGGACGCAGCCTTGAGAAAGTGGAGACTGGATTTCAGCATCCAATTACCTCCTTTGCTGGGCACCCTTGTGCGTAACCTACACAATTCCACATGGTGGTTCTCCTTAGCTGCAAGGAGGGCAGGGGTGACACTGAACAGTGCCCCAAGAGAACCACATACACCAACTCTGTGAAGCATAGCATGATCAGCAGAGATCAACAGTGTCAGACTGAATTGGGGAGTCTAGGAACACCTTTTATCAGTATGTGGGCAATAAGATTAAGACATATTTGTCTTCTCTATCCTCCTCTCAGCCTTCTGCAGCAGAGAAACTAGTGCCTAGATAAAAAAGAAGAAGTGTCTGCAAGCCACCATGTACTGTCTCACTCTTTGACAATCAAAGCGCAGTTCTGCTCTTCAATGTGGAGGTGGGAGATGGGAGGACACAACACATAAACATAGAACCAAGTTTAAGAATAGTCTTTTTGAGAAAACCAGAACTAAGTCTTAAAAATAAAATGACACAATGACAATAGCCAAATGTAACATGAAAGGGATGGAATATAGCCAAAATAATATTAAGTGGAACAACATAGCATGGTTAAAAGGTTATTACTGGAAAAATTAAAATTATTTATGCTTGTACCCTGATGACTTGAAACTCTTCCAATAAGCTGATTACACATTAAGCTGAGGACTTGAATTTTTAAAAAAGTGGAAATGTAAGTCAAAACAAATTGTTTAACCTAATTTGTGAATTTTCCAGCCATGAAATTTTTTCTCTCTGTTCTTCCACCTTTGTCTAATTTTCCTTCCTAAATCAGAAGTTTTGGGGACATTGTGATCTATAGCCACACTTTACATCTACACTTTGTCAAGTTTCATATATTTGTATGTTTTCCAATAAGCCCCTTTGAAAACTGCAGCACACTCAATTTCTACTTGCTCAGTCTGAAATCTAGTCATTTTAACTCCAAATAACACTATCTTTTTATATGGAAAATTTTTTAAAAAACATACCCTTCATTAAATGTTCTATAAAACTATTTCCATCATCCTTATTTTTCTGGTGACATATGTAGTTTCTTTTTATTGTTTACTTTTTCTTTAAAATGAGAGATGAAACAACATTATTTCAAGGAACTGAAAAGTGAATCTAAAATTATTTAGTGAATTTCATCTGTGAAAACATTTTTCTTTGGGTCATTTTGTATTTCCAGTGAACTACATTTTAGATTTCACAAATTAAAGATGAAAATGTACATCAGAACCTTTATTTAAAGCAATGTATTAATCAGGAGAACAATTTATTTTTAATATAACTATTTCTCAGAATCACTGGTTTATACTGAGAACTTTTCTGGAGGTTCTAGCACAGTAGCACAACTACCAGTATACCCTAGATGGCCAACAGTCCTCCCCTATCTGGGAAGGTTGCTCCCTTCGATTAAGCTCTTGACTTCAGGAGGGATGCACATGGAACAGTAAGGTTGGAAGGGGCACCTGCCTAGCCAGACAGGTCAGCTCAAACAACCCTGGTGATCACTGGGGTGATGTTGAAGCCAGATGACTCTCACTAGTTTATTTTGAAATATTCATATGCATCCCTAGATTTTTTTTCAAAGAAATTTAACTACATGTTAACATATACAATACAATTCATGTACAGTATGAAAATACATTATTGTAGTAAGTTCTATATTTTCATGAAGAAAAGAAAATTAAACATATCTTAATTGTACAAACAGTTTAAGCCAATATTGACTTTAGAATACTAGAATTAGACAAAATGTAGGTCTTTTAAATTATTTCAGTACTAGGTTTCTTACTAGTTTTGAAAGACACCCTATTCTCATTAGTGATATGTTTACTTACCAAATACTAGGGTGGATGCCTGCAGTATATCACTTATATATGCATTTTATGTTGTTTTGTGTTTCAAGTTTAGAGTAAAATTTTTGACATAACATCACATTCTGAGATTACATTTTCTTCTGAGCTAATTGCACCCTACATGTTGGATATAGATGAAATGTTAAAATCCAATTCTGATTCTCCTCATTAAGTGAATTAAGAAGAGTTATATTATTGCTGTGTAACAGAACCAGAATTTACATGAAGGAATCCCCAATTTTCAGTTTAGGGTTATATTTCCCATAACTTATGCTGTCCATATTTTAAGTAAACATTTTTTTCTAACAAAAAAGACTGATGTGACTCAGTTTATAGTGTGTATCAATTCTGTCACATGTAAATTATATTGAAATTCCTGGAAACCAAGAATGAAGTGATGGAAGATCGTCACTTGATATTGCTTATCTCTTTAGTTCTGTCTTAAAATATCTTTTGAAACCAGTATTTTTTTCTTGATTTCTTTCAATAGCCAACACAAACTTTGTTAAGAGAAACAAGAAAAAGGAAAAATTAGAGAAAATATTATTCCAGGAAGTCTTAGGGCTGTTAAAACTACTGAAAAGGATTTACATTTTCAAAGAATCCGGGATGTAGTCTCCTTCCTCGTAATTATGCAGGAGAATACACAAATGGTAGTTAAAATTTTAAATGATCTAGGAATAATACCCCCAATGAGGTCTATGGTATTTTTATAATACTGTTATCAAAAATATGGAAAATAGTATTTCTAAAGAAGAATGTGGAATTCATTTTCTGAGAGTAGAAACTATGCATGACCTTAGTCTTCAAGAACTGTAAGTTTTGTGAAGTTCATCAACTTCAGGATAAAATATGAATTCCTTAACTTAGTAAACGTGATTTTGTGACTGGCCACTGCCCACATCTTCAGCTTTGTTTGTGCTGTCTTCCCATATTTTCCCTGTACTTTTGTCACTCCTGGGTATAGGTACTTTCCTAAACTTTCTTTTCTATTTTTGGCAAATGGTAGGATCTTAGTTTTTCCCCAGCTCAGTTTTCAAGACTCAGCTTAGGTGAAGTGCCACTGTGTAATTGTAAAATTCTCTGTAACCCACCATCCAACTGTTTTCAAAGGATTTTTTACCTGTGTTCAAACTTAGTGAGCAAACACATTTTTAATACCTTTCTCTTTATTTTTAACGCATCTGGTGCATAATTTCTGGTCATAAAATATTTATTCAATAAATAAGTGATGTTAGAGTTAAGAAATAGAAACGAATACAAACAAAGCATATTTGCCTCAGTTAGGGGTTACTTCCCTAATCCAGCAGATCAGATCTTGCCTCCCTTCTATGAGCATATCTTGTACTTTTTCTCTAAAAATTTCTGCAAGAAAAAACAATACTGTGAAATGCTTTTTGCTTTCACACATTATTCATAAAAGAATGACATTTTAATTTTTACAAATTGAGATGTCTTTTGTCACACCCAGTGATATCAGCCAGGCTCACCTCTGATGTCAGTGAGTTTACTACAGTTCATTTCTACATGGACGGGTCAGCCTTTAGTGCAAAAGACTCAAGAGCAGGGCAGGCGTTTTGGCTACACAGAGATGTAACAGGATCACAGGGCTTCACATCAGTTAACATAATCTCTGTTCCCAGTAGTGAATTCCAACTGGCCTCAGTAAAATTGGAATTTGCTTATAATTAAACAAGGAAGGAGACTGAAAACCCAGACACAAGTTTACAATGGACTAACTCCCATTGTTAATTATCAGAGCTATCAGACTTTCAAATTATAGTTTTTATTAAAATGATGTCATACACACAAACACACACACACGTACTATGCATATATCTATCATGGATTTTTTCTTCCTAGTCAATCATTCTATTGATAAAAGAAAGATAGCCTTTTTTTTTGTAGTTAACTTTAGCTAAAAAACACATGATCACAAAACAAAACATGATCTCTGTTTTTACTGGATACAGCCTCTTTGTTTCCAGGGGTAAATTGCTTACATTTGTATTTTTAACACTTACATATCAGAAATGTTTAATTAAAAAAACCCACAGGTGAGGAATTTTAGTCTGGTTTTATTTTTCTACATACTATTGTCAATGCTCTTCTGCCTGTGGATTTCACAGTTTGCCTTCTAGGAAGTCTTCGGATCGTGTGATGAGAAGAGGGGAAAGGGAGAAAAACTTGTAAGGCAACTTCAAGAGCTAGGAATCACTTCACAGAGATATAAAATAAAAGGGTGGTCATTTTTATCTTTGTCCGTTCACCCTAGCTATGCTTTGTTTTTAACTGATGAGTTTTTTCCATTTAGAAAGAGACCTAGTACTCAAGCTTGATTTTCATTTTTTGCTTTGACCCACAGATCTGAAATCAAGGCCCAGAACACCTTTGCTTACTTTAATGTTGCCATTCTCATCTTAAAGATTTTTATTTAGAAGTATCTAGGAAAAGTTTAGTTATATTTCTCATGAAGTTAAAGGAAAACTTACTATAAAGTCCCAATTATGAAGCAATTTATTACTTTTTAGTTCTGAGAAAAATCCTTTTTGTCCAAGAGTGAGATTAATTTAATTCTGAATTTGAGCATCAAATTCCATGGCTAAGCAAGTATATATAATGGGCACATTTTAGAAGAATGTTAGGTTAGATTCTAAATTCTAATTTTGTGATTCTGTCAATTTCCACTTGCAACATACCATCACGTCACATGAAGGAAGCCACTAAGGTCTAAATCTCAAGGCATAATTTTCAGAAAAGAAAGATTGTAATATGAATCTGAAGAAAGATGAATTTGAGTTGGGTTATTTAGTTTTCCTTTTTCCTTTTCACTTGAGTTATGCTTAAACAATAACAAATAACATTTTTCCTAATCTTTTTTTTTTTTTTTTTTTTTTTTTTTTGTAGGGAGAGGGTATAGAAACAGTGATGGTCAAGACTAGAAAGAAGGAATTTTAGAGGAAAAATAATATCAATGTTGTAACCTCACAGAAACAGTGTCTCCTAATTTGTTGTTTTTCAGTTTCTTCCTTTTCATTCCAGTGTAGGTTACTCTAAATAATCATTCTAGTTTCATTTGCTAGAATCATGATAGTGATATGTGAGTTGCATTGTATTTTACCAGAAATTAAATGTTCCACAGTACTTTATAAAGTGTATGGATATTGCTATTTATTTATATTTAAGTACAAATTAACTCTGAGTATACATAACCATGTGACTGCAACTATATTTCCATAGGTTCAAATGATATTAAATGAAGATGTATTACGGCAGAATTGTAACCCCTAAGTCATCAGAAGCTGTGTTAGAGACAAGCAGCCCTGTCTGTTTCTGTCTCATGGGCATTAACAAATCACCCTCCTTCTTTGTTTTTCTTGTGTGTCTGCATTTTTTTCTGAATATCTGTTCTAATCTCTCATTACTGCTGACCAGTTGACTTCTGATATTTTTCTCCCTAATCAGTTTAATTTTTTCCTCTTCTCACAGCTTCTGGCTATTCACAGTTTCTGCTATGAATCATGAGGTAATTCTACTCAATTTTTATGACCTTAACTCCAAGTTTTCTCCTGGCTTTTAGCTCCTGTTGCTAGCTGCCTTGTTCTCTTTAGGTTTCTCATTTCAAATTCCAAAAGTGATTTGATTGGCCCAACTCCTCTTTTGGCATCGGACCACGTCATAAGTCAATTCCAGTCTTTAAATTGGATGTTGTTAGGTCCAATGAATTGTAGTTGTTGGAGTCACATCATGAGATACAATTAAATTTAGAAGAGACCGTGAGTATAGTAAGAGAAATGTTAGAAACAAAGTAGTCTGAAGCTTCTGGAGCAAGAGCCATATCTGTTTAACTTGTAAGATTTTTCAGTGCAACAATACCAGGAAAAGGAAATTTGTATTATAATTTTGATATTCATCCATTCAAATAATATTATTTTTATATGTATTCAATGACTATGTGCCAAGCACTGTTCTAGGCTATAAGGTTATATTGCTGATCAAAATAAAAGTAAATTGCCTGCTCTTGTGGCGCTTGCATCTTCATGGAGAGAAACAACAATAAAAAATGAAAAATAAAGGTGGTAAGTGGTATAAGGGTGATATTAAATGTTAGGGAAAGAATAAAGCAAGTTAAAAGGCCAGAGACCTATGGTATGTGTCTAGGGTGATGGAAGGAATTGTTATTATCATTGTTAGGTTTGTTCTCTTTGAAAGAGTTTGAATAGAGACATGAATCAAAACCTTCCTTGGCTATTTACCTCCATTTATTCTCAAAGGAGTTTTCTCACACTGATATGTTTTAATATCCTTAAAACAAGAAGGGTTTCAGTGTTTTTTTGTTTTGTTCTTTGTTTGCCTTGCATTGCTGAGAGAAAAGAATATTGACAAGAATATGTTCTCCTTTTGCAGTCAGTATTGAATAAAGTATTGTAGTCAATATTGAATCCCATTCCCAAGGGATGGGAAAGCTGCGTGTGGTCCTGTCGAGAAGAAAAATAAAAAAAAATCTGAGTCCTCAATGATTTCTGAAAAGAAAGCTGAGCCTAAGACTGAATCTGAAATGAGGTCTCAGGTCTTGGATATTCTTAAGGTCGAATGTTTGTGTTCCTCCAAAATTCTGTGTTGAAATACTAACCCCCAAAGTGATTGTATTAGGAGGTGAGACCTTTTGGAGGTAATTGCATCATGAGGACAAAACCTTTATGCATGGGATTACTGCCTGGGAGAAGACGCTCTAGAGAGACCCTTGCTCTACCCACCAAGTGAAGACAGAGCAAGAAGGCCCTGTCTATGAACTAGGAAATGGGCCCTCTTCAGACACTAAATCTGCTGGTTGCCTTGATCTTGGATTTCTCAGCCACCAAAACAATTGAGAAATACTTTTTTTGTTTGTTTATAAGCTACCCGGTTTATAGTATTTTGTTTTTACCACCCCAAAAGACTAAGACATGTGTAAGTTATGTAATGGCTCAATAATATCTAGAATGGTCATTTTATATTCCCATGTCGACCTTATGTTTTGATGTCTTGTTGCACTATATCAAATCTCTCAAAGTAGAATTGCATATTCAACTCAATCCTATTTTCTCTCATGTTCCTTCCACATGCAATTAGTCACCAGTTCACTTGAAACATCTGCAAAATATGTTCTCTGCTTTGTTTCTTTTGCCATGGTCTTCATCCACGCCTTTGTAATTTTTACCTTAAATTATTGCAACATCCTCCCAACTAGTCTCCTTGACACTAATTCTTTTCTATCCCAGAGTTGTCATCTAAAATAGAAAAAAGTGATCTTTCTATACATTGGCTTAAAATTAGCTGAAAGCTCTTCATTGCTTTGTGTGGAGATTCCAAACACTAAGCTCTGGTATTGATCAGACTTAGATTTGAATACCATCTTTGTTTATCATTCCATGCCTTAATTTTCTCATCTCCCACCATAATCTCCCATGAATTGCAGAAATCTTACCTTTTCTCCAAGACCCATTTCAAATGTCATCGTTGAGGGGGAAGGGAAATACTTCCTACACATGCTGACTCTTTCCATGTGGAACAATCTCTACAATAATCTCTACTTTTATGTTCTCTACTTACATCCTCTCTTGTCCCTCTAAGGAGAGATGGAAAGACTTCTGATTGGTTAGTTTCAGAAGAACTGGACCTGTGTGCTTCTGCCCTTTCATCTCACGTTCTTTGTGGGAGCTGGCTGATAAAAAGGACATGTTTTTTTCTCATCTTTCTGCCATGTGGTGAGAGTAACCTGCTCTCATCTTCCTAATCTGAGACTCAATATTACTAAGCCCATTTTTAGCATGTATGTAAGGCACCTATAATAGATTACGTACTCAATAAATTATTGTTAAACAGATATTGAATGAATATGAAAAATTTGGTTTTTCATTTACCTGAAGAGGTCTGTCACAGAAATGTGATGATTTGGTGTACTACTTTTGAGGCCCAATAATCGACTTAAAGAAACTTTCTCTAAAATCTTTGGTAAGTGTAAATACCTCTTCAGTGAATACTGAATTGTCTGTGCAGTAGAATTACCATGGGGTGCTTATGAAATTTTCTACAAATTCCTGGGCGTACCCCTAAGATTGTGATGTGGTATATTGGAGGTCTAGGTCAAGAACTGATCATTTTAACAAGCACTGCAGACGATCCTTTAAATAGAGTTTGAATACTGTCTTTAAGTTCTTAAAGAACTTTGTTTATATCTCATTACTGTATTTTATGTATTGACACTCCTGTTTTCCCCAGTAGGTTATGAACTTATCAGGGACGCTTGGTCTTAGCATTTCAAAAACAGAGTACAGAACCTGAAACCTGGTAACTAGTCAATACATGTTTGTTAAATAAATGTTTGTTGATGAAGTCACACAGGAGGCTTGAATTTTCTATTTTATTTGCCAAGCAAGAATTTTGGGATATTTAAAAAAGAATATAATGAAGACATCATTATTCCATTAAATAGACTTACATTCGCTCATGAACAGTCCCATTCATGTATTTTTCCAACTATATAGCATTTGGCATATTCAAAAAGTATTAACCATCTTTTTTCATGCATGATTCATAAATCTACACTAAACTGACATAAAGCCTTTTTACAAAATGCAGGGTAAAATAATAAGTAATTGCAAATCTATACTATGTATAATGTATTTTTAAAAAAACGTTATCCTGAGTTCTGGACACATAAATACATCAAAATATCTCAGGTTGCCTAGCTTTCACTGTATGTATTTTTTCATCTAGCCACAACAGCATGTTTGCTAGGCAACAGAAAAAAGGAAATCTTTTTTAAAACATAAATCTGTGAATTCTCCTCAAGAGAGACATAGGCAATATTTGCTGCATCACTTAGGGAGTGAAAGGAAAGGGGGAAAAATCAGATTAGCTTCTTTGCAGCTGTGTTTCAGTATTCAAGACCACACCTGGACCGGGTAAAGCTTCTCTGATTATAAACCTTTGGCAAAAAGGAAAAGTTACTGCCTGAAAAAGCAGACTGTTTCTTTTGGGATTCCTTTGGGCTGTTTCAGTATTTAACAGATGTACTAGCTTAAGCTTTATATTTTGAAGATAGAATGGAGCATGGAGAAGCACTGCACTCTCTTACTGAAAAGTTTCATGGTAAATTGGGGTGTTTAAAATGTATTTAGAAATTGGCAATATATCACCTAGAAACATCTTCTTAAATCTCTTCATTTTATCCTGAAGTATAATAATTTATCATGTATAATTCTGATATGAGTATGGTATTTGTATACTATAATTACAAAACTCATAATTTTGTAAATGTTTACAACCTGAGGTTGGGATCCACACGTATTCCAAGTCTGAAGTGTCAAATGAAAAATATTGTGATTATCTGTTTTATTTATATATAAGGCATATCTTGAGATGCACACACACACACACACACACACACACATACACACTTGGCTTCCGTAACGTAATCAGTCCCCGTTATCAATGGTAAAATAATCATATCTTTTTATTTTGTCATTTAAATACAACTGGTAAATATTTTTATTGCACAATATTCATAGTTGAATAATAATGATAAGACAAACAGTAAATGAACTACTAGCCTTCCATCAACATTCATTGTCTTCACAGGAAGTTTAAATATAATTTAGACAAAAATGTTCTAGTGATATAGGAGTAACAAAGCATATCTAATGGTAAATGCTATTTTAATGGCTTTGAGTTAGTTCATGGGAACAGTTTTTATATCCAGGATCAACACTAGGAACTTTCATTAAAACCATGGTAAATGCCATAAGAATTATTTTATATGGATAAGCATTACACTTTAAAAAGCCACCCAGGAAGAAGTGCCAAAGTGCTTGTACTTATATTGCTAGTAGTCAATTATATCTTCTAGATCTATTTTGAGGGTCATAAGAAATATAAGAAAATACCAGTAATATTCCATCATAGAAAGAACGAAATCTTGCCATTTGTAACAACATGGATGAAAGTGGAAGTACATTTTGCTAAGTGAAATAAGCCAGGCATAGATAGTTACTACATGACCTCACTTATTTGTAGAATCTAAAAAAGTTGAACTCATAGAAGCAGAGAATAGAAAGGTGGTTGCCAGGGGCTGGAGGTGGGGGAAGACAGGAGATGTTGGGCAAAGAGTACAAACTGCCAGTTACAAGATAAGTAAGTTCTGGGGATCTAATGTGTAGTGTGGTGACTGTGCTTAATACTACTCTATCACCCACTTTTTGATGGGGGTGTTTGTTTTCTTCTTGTAAGTTCTTTTTAGATTCACATAGCCCTTTGTCAGATGGATAGACTGCGAAAATTTTCTCCCATTCTGTAGGTTGCCTGTGCACTCTGATGATAGTTTCTTTTGCTGTGCAGAAGCTCTTTAGTTTAATTAGCTCCCATTTGTCTATTTTGACTTCTGTTGCCATTGCTTTTGATGTTTTAGTCATGAAGTCCTTGCCCATGCCTATGTTCTGAATGGCATTGCCTAGGTTTTCTTTTAGGGTTTTTATGGTTTTAGGTCTTATATTTAAGTCTTTAATCTATCTTGAGTTAATTTTTGTATAAGGTGTAAGGAAGGGATCCACAAAGACTTGGAACCAACCCAAATGCCCATCAGTGATAGACTAGATAAAGAAAATGTGGCACATACACACTGTGGAATACTATGCAGCCATAAAAAAGGATGAGTTCATGTCCCCTTGCAGGGACATGGATGATGCTGGAAACCAGGAAACTATCTCAAGCAAACTATCACAAGAACAGAAAACCAAACACCACATGTTCTCACTCGTAAGTGGGAGATGAACAATGAGAACACATGGACACAGGAAGGGGAACATCACGCACTGGGGCCTGTCCTGGTAGTGGGGGTCTAGGGGAGGGATAGCTTTAGGAGAAGTACCTCATGTACATGACGGGTTGAAGGGTGCAGCAAACCACCTTGGCACATGTATACTTATGTAACAAACCTGCATGTTCTGCACATGTACCCCAGAATTTAAAGTATAATAAACAAACAAAATGTACTAAAGTTCTGTAGTATTAAGTGCTGATTTTCACAATTTAAAAAATCATATTGACTCATTTATCATCTTATATTCCTTTAAGTTGAAAACATAAATTATTGACAGTAAAAACAATTTTAACAAAAAGAGCACTTGGGCTTATTGAATCTTTAAAAAATTGAATCTAAAAAAATATAAAAAGTAAATGAATCTTTAAAAATGAGATTCAATCTCTCTGTTTCAGTTTCAGCAACTATAAAATAAAGGAAATGAACTACATAATGTATAAGGTTCATTTATTTTTTAAATATTTTTCAGTCAACTGCTTACTATGTACCTGATTTCTACTATGTGTAAAGCATACATGTAGGTATTGTAATTGTTGTGATAAACAAGACTAAGTTCTCCCTGCTTTGGAGTTTACCTTCTGGTAGGAGAACAGACAGTAAACCTAAACCAACAAGCGAAAGAGTACATGATTCCAGATAGCAGGAAGTATAACAGCAAGCAAGGAAGGGAATAGCAAGTGACTGCAATGGAGTGCTATTTGACATTTTATCAGAGCCAAATGAGAAGAACGTAGTCATAGAAAGACCTATTAAAGTGTTTTCACTGTGGAGGCAGGAGGAAGTTTCCCAAGTATGCTAGTGAATTTGGTGGGGTCAAGGAATAATGAGAAGTCCAGTATTGCTGAAACATGGTAAGCAAAAGAGAGGTAGTAGCAGAGAGGTCTAAGAAGTACTTGGAGTTGGCCGGGCACAGTGGCTTACCCCCAGAACTTTGCGAGGTCAAGGTGAGTGGATCACTTGTGGTCAGGAGTTCGAGAGCACCCTGGCCAACATGGTAAGACCCTGCATCTACTAAAAAATACAAAAGAATTAGCTGGGTGTGGTGGTGGGCCCCTGTAATCCCAGCTACTTGGGAGGCTGAGGCAGTAGAATCACTCAAACCTGTGATGTGGAAGTTGCAGTGAGCCGAGATCACGCCATTGCACTCCAGCCCGGGTGACAGAGTGAGATTCTGTTTGCAAAAAAAAAGTACTTGGAGTCAAACTATGTTGGGTTTGATAAGGAGTTTGGATTTTATTTAAAATGCTATGAAGAGCCATTGTAAATTTTAAATAAGGGATCTGATGTCAACTTATCTAGCAAAAAGAATAATATGACATGTGGAGAGAACCATTCTGTGCTAAGTCTTGTGGACCAGTTGCATGTGTGTGTGTATGGATATGAATTATACATATACATAACTAAATATGATTCAAATCATATGGTCCTGTAAACATTTGTAATAATTGAAAATATATCAATAAAAATATTGTTGAAAAACAACATCCAGTGAAAATCTTAATATGTAGAAAGATAGTGTGAGGTACTTATTGACACCTGGATGTTGGATATCACTGGACCAGGGAACCAGGGACCTGCAACAGTAGAAGGACATACTGCCTGCAGGTGTGAAGATACAAATGGAGAGAGCAGTGTTATTAGAGCTGGGTGAGAACTGGTGACCTAGAAGTCAGGAGAAAAAGCTGTCAATATAGAGGAACATTTTCTGCCAGACCATAACACAAAATCACAGAGAAAGCAACATAGGAGGCAATACCCTGATGTCTCCTGGTGGTCTGTCTCATTGACTGAAACCAATTCAATGTCTGAAGGCAATGGAGGCTGGATGCTGCAGTCTAGAGGCCAGCATCCCAGGGCACAGAGTGAGACAGACAAAAGTAGAGTTGGACTTTTGTGAACAGAAGGAGGTGAACCAGGTGTGATGTTTTATGTAGTTAATTCTCACAACAGTATATGTTAGGTACTTTTGTTATCCTTTATTCACAAATGAGAAATATCCCTATGTCACAAACCACAGAAGTTAGCTACTTTATCTGTGTAAATGCTCAAACAAAGATTTAATCCCTGTCTCCAGGGCAACTATTGAGAGCAATGTTTTCATTTTCCCTGAGATTGAGTTTGAAGAAGGGCCACTTCTAGGCATGAGACTCATCATGCCATTGGATGATACCACACTGCATTGGCAGCATTGATTATCACAAATTTAAGGGAGATAAAGGTATCCTTTTGGAGGATTTTCTTGTTTGTGAATAGGAGTCATTCCTTAGCTCTCAACTGAAAAATCCCAAGAAAATAACTTCTAAACTATGGAAGAAGAGAAGACTGACATCTCCTTTTCAGTTGAATGACTGCTTATCTACCAAGATTGTTGACCTGACTCAGGATATCAGAGTAGGAGGAGAGACCTTTGAGGATATAACAGCGCATTTTGATAGACTGAGTCAAGATCTGTCCCCTCCCTTAATTTCCTGGTTCCCTAGATATACAGAAGATAAATTATGCCTATTTACGGTACTACATATTGGACACCACAAAAGAAGTTTGGACATAAGAAGAATGCATATGGTGTTACAATCTGGGTATCGGTTGCAAGATGTGACCTCATCTTGTCAGGGACCACCAAAACTTAAAGAAGCCACTGGGAATTGAGTTGTTCATTAATGATGCCTGTTGAGGTCAAACTGCTCACTCTTGCTCCATAGGCAAGCAATAGGTCAACAGTGATGACCAACAGAGCAGATACTTCCATATCACCAACAGCTAAAATATGAGATGCCCTTTTCCTTTTGAATTGATCATGAAACTGAAGCTTTAAAATGAAGAGGACAAAGTCAAATTAATTGGCATAAGCCTGTTTTTACAAACGTTAGAAAAGCAAACTGTCAAATCTTTTTAGAAGTCTTCTGTTCACCAGAAAAGTGGTTTGACAGAGCATTGCTGGTTAATATTATTAGAAAATGAAGATAATTTCATGCTATAATTGAATGAGTTATATATGCTTTGATTTTAGATTATACTTTTGAATGACATCCTTTTAAGAACAAAGTGATACATAAATAAGTAAATACATTCTAGTCCTCAGGTTTTGTTGCTTATGTGCTTTTTAAATTATATTTTAAGTTCTGGGATACATGTAGAGAACATACAGTTTTGTTACATAGGTATACATGTGCCATGGTGGTTTGCTGCACCTATCAACCCATCACCTACATTAGGTATTTATCCTAATGATATCCCTCCTCTAGCCCCCTACTCCCCGACAGACCTCAGTGTGTGATATTCTCCTCCCTGTGTCCGTGTGTTCTCATTGTTCAGCTCCCACTTATGGGTGAGAACATGTGGTGTTTGGTCTTCTGTCCTTTTGATAGTTTGCTTGAGATAGTTTCCTGGTTTCCAGCATCATCAATTTTTATGGCTGCATGGTATTCCATGGTGTATATGTGCCACATTTTCTTTATCCAGTCTATCACTGATGGGCATTTGGGTTAGTTCCAATTCTTTGCTATTCTGAATAGTGTATGTAGTAATACTGCACATAAGCTACTCAGAATTGTATGAAATGCTGAGAAATGATTAAAGAGTTCTAAATATCTTAAAGAGTTCTAAATATCTTTGAGCTACATTATGTTTTTTAAAAAAGGCAGATCATCTACCATTTTCCCTGTGAAAACTTTTAATGTATCTTAAAATAGCAATAAAGTATAAAGACACAGGAAACTTCCTGAGGATTAGGGGCTGGCTAGAATTAAAGGCCAAATGCTTTCAACAACTTCTAATCAAAGATGAATCCTCAGGAAATGCCTTGTATCCTCATCATTATTGTTTAATTAAAGTTCCTTACTTGAATTTAATCTGCTACCTCTTTATGGTTTGTTGATTATTAATCTTGAGGCCTCTGTGCTAAATGACCTTTCTCTGTGACTTCGTTTTCAGACACTTGCCCCATTCTTAAACACGTGTCCTTGGGGAAAAATTAATGAATCCTAAAACACCCTACAAAATGTATATATTAATTTATTCCTTAACTGTAGAATATTATATTTGTTTCAATGGTATTTAAAGCAAAATGCAATTAAACCTCTGCCTACCTCCATCCTGTAAGTGACATCCTTGCCTAGTATAATGACAATATCAATTTTTAAATCATCTTGAATACAAATTGCTTCTCATATGTAATTGTTTTTATAGCTGTAAGAAAAAGATATAAAGGAGGACAACCAAGGCAATTTATTTTACATTTTTGAGAAATGAAAATCCTGACAGCTACTGAATAATTTACTCTCATCTGAATACCGACTGTAAATTTTATGTATGAGGAATGGGAATGATTTGTTTTCAAACTACAGGTAATATAAGTTTTCTTCAAGCCTCCCAGCAGTTGAATTTCCTTTGAGTACTTAAAAATGCCAAGCCATCTTTAAGGTGTTTCTTTTGCAACTTGCCTCTTGTAAGAAATGCTAACACATGAGGGAAATAGTATATATATATGGTTTATTGCTTGAGAGTATTATTAGCAGCTGCTTTTGAAATGCATTCTGTTAAAAAATGTAGGTTGTAATCCCTTCCACTGAATCCTAGGAGTAGCTAAATAATGAGGCCAAGCTCAGGAAATGTCAGAGGAAGGTGCATCCTGGGAGTGTGTTAGTCCATCACTTTCAGGAAGGGACAATCTAGTCTTCTGTCAAGTTGGTCTGTTCAGGCTTTCTCAGCGTGGCAAGCTTCCTCCGATTCATGCCTCTGTAAGAAGTTATAGTTCAAATAGGAGTGGCTCTCCTAGGTTTCAAGCTCCCCTTCTAGGAAAATGTTTCCATCATTCACCATTTCCTACAATTGTTATACCTCAAGCTGAAAAAGCTATGCCTAGCTGGGAAAAGGCGGGATTCTGGAACTCTCCTTTTCCGGTCTATCACCTGAATTAAAGCCAGAGGGAGGGGAAAGGGATATAGCACATTATGATATCTCCACTGAAATGGAATTTTACAAAAAGTTTTAGAAACTTACAGCTAATTCCTGAATGCATGCTTCAATTTGCATAGACATAGAACTAACTAGGAAATTTAGTATTTCCAAAGTTAGGTTTGTAATACTCTTGACATTTTTTCACCCCACCCCACCTTTCTTACATATTTGTAGCATTCTAAGTTACTTTATTTGAAAGTGATTAAAAAGAGCTAGGGTGGGATCACATTCTTTCTTTTTCCTCTTGGTTTCCTCTTGCCAAATGAAAGCCCAGCTCAATGGCTATCCAGCTGATAACCTGCAATATGGAGTCTGAGCTGGACTGTTAAAAAGAGTGTTTGCACTTTTCTTGGGCCCTCTGGACTCACCTGTTCTTTCTGCAGTATTTGTTGATAAAATTGAGATTAAAAAAAAAAACAGTAGTCCATGAATTCTTCCCAGTTATCTTCTATCATAGGAATTTTCATAGGGTGCTTTGTAGGCATTTTTCAAACCTCTATCCATCCCCTCCCATAAGGATATCACACTATCATATTATCCAGGAAAAAAAGACTTATTATTTTCATTCTGAAAAGAATGAAAATAATCTTTATATCAAGGATAATCCTTGATATAATGCCAATGTTAATTCATAGCATCCATGCTTTCTCCCAGCCTAAAAATAGAAAATGATATAAGATTAAGTTTTCTGTTACTATTATAGCAAGTGGGAATTCTGAAGGATAAATATTCTTACTGTTGTTATAATCCTTTCTTTTCATGGACAATTTTCACATGGAGGTAAAACTTAAAAGATTGTATTGCTTATGTTCATAGCATCTACAACATAGACTAATAATGCTGAACTACATACAACACTAGAAAATTGCATGTAAAATTGCAACAAAGATAAATTGCCTAGAAAATTCTTTAAGAATTTTGATGCCCTTTAAAAGATAGAAGGGAAGAAAATCGTCCTTTCTGACTTACTCATTCTCCTAGTGTTGAGTAGATTAGATAAAATTATCAGTTGTGCAAAATTATCAGAGAGGAAAACATAAACATTTCTAGGCAGTTCTCAAACTGTCTTCTTTTAGTTAAATGAAACAGTTTTTTTCACAGAGTTGTTTTGTTTAAATCACTCATGGGTGCAGGAGGGGACATCAACAGTTTTGATGCAATTCTCATATTCACTTCCTACTTTTTGGAAGTGTCTCCATCCACCACGGAGGGACTCTAGAGGAATGTCCAAAGCTGCTGTCCTTCCTTTTCTGCTGAGGCTCTCTGTGCCACTGGCCAGCAGGGTGCAGTGTCTTTCTTGGCTTTAGCGTTATTTTTCAGGATATTTTCTGGCCTCATTAGGATCACTTTTTTTTTTTATTGTCAGCCAGCTTCTGAACTCTCAGGAACAGACATCCTCACAAACAAAATGATATTATGAAAAACAGACCCCAGATATTGGCACATCAGCAAAACAGATGGGGATTTGGGAAAGAAAAAAAAAAGGAAAAAAAAAACTTCTTTGGAAAGATTACCATTTCTCTACTATATACAAAATGTTGCTCCATACTCTAATCCAAAGCATTACAAATTTTAACTTAAAAAAGAGAATTCTAATGCAATTACATTAAAAGAGAACATGTTGCATAAGTCAATAGAAGGGATCCAATTGTAAGATTTTAAAGAATTTGCTTGTCAAAGTCTCTGGATTAGTGGTTATGAACTTTTATCTAACAACTTCAGAGGCTCAGCAAATTTAAATAACTGAAACAAAATTTATTAATAACTGTAAGAATTGTTTATATAAACTTTAAAGATTTATTTTGATTAAAATCCTTAGTCTTTCTAATTAACCTAACTTTAAAATGATTAATTAAAGAATTGTGAAACTAATTTTTTTTCCAACATTGAGATCTAACATTTATAGAACATTTACAATGGGGGAGACACTATGTTTGTAAAAATCTGAATTATCTCATTTAAGCCTCAAAATAACCCTATAATAAAGATAATTTGATCATCTCATTTTTTAAAAGATGAAGAAACTGAGAAGTGTGCAGTGTGGTCCAGCTCACAGAGCTAGCTCATGGTGGAGCTGGACTGGGCTCCTGGCAGTATGATTCCAGTCAGTGCCCTTAGCTACTAGACCTTAACTCCCCTTTCATTCAGTCCCTCTTGATGCCTGTGGTTCTCAACTTTGATTACACACTAAATAATTGAAGATTTAAAAATAATACCAATGCCCAAGTCTTATTTCAGAGCCATTACGTCAGAATTTCTGTAGTGGGGAGATTTCATCTGGGCATTAGTAACTTTCTAAAAATTGGGATTATTCTGAATTGCAATCAAGATTTAGAACTGCCGTTTAAACCAACACTTGTTTCAGGCAGTGAGGCTACAAGATGAAAATGATAAAAAAGTTCCTTCCCTCATAGGGGAGTGTATTCATTTCTTGTGGCTGGTGTAACAAATTATCACCAACTGAGTGGCTTAAAACAACAGAAATTTATTTTCTCACAGTTCTTCATGCCAGAAGTCTGAGATCAAGTTTATGGCAGGGCCATTCTCTCTTGGGAGGCTCTAGGGGAGAGTCCATTTCTTGTCTCTTCCAGCTTCTGGTGGCTGCCAGCAGTCCTTGGCTAGTGGCCACACATGTGATTGCATTTAAGGCTCACCTGGATAATCTCCCCATCCAAAGATCTTTATTTAATTACTGTGCAAAGACCCTTTTTCTAAATAAAGTAACATTTATAGGTTGCAGGGATTAGGACTCAGTATACTTGAGTAGCTATTCATCGTACTAGAAGGAGTTGAACAACTGGAGAGAGAATTTAAATATAGATTTAAAATGCTATTAAGATAATGATGATATTTATAATAGTTGCAAGGAAGTTATGGAGACAAAAGGAATCCACACTTTAACCAAATGTTTTTTAGTTTACTCACCTGATGGTCTCTTAATACAGATTACTCTCCATCTGTAAAGGCTATGCTTTAAAGTGACTATTACTTCCCAGGTTTAATTTTTATTTTAAAACAGTGGATCTCAAATTTTATCATGAATCAGGATTATTGATCTGGGATGGGATAATGGCAAAGAATGGATATTTGGCTTATTTATAGCTATTTAATAATTTAGTGATCTGGTGAAAAGGGTGAGAATATGTATATATGTATGACTTTTTTTATAAAATATCCTTTTATCCTTCTTAAGTTGTTAATATCTAAATTTTTTATAATACTTATTAACCCTTAAAAAATCATAATTCTTAAAAGGTAATACAGATATATTATAGAATGTTCAATACCAGTACTTTTTTCAAGCTAAATATATACATTTATATCTGTAAATATTTGTTTATTGATTTAAACTTTTTAAAAAATAAAAATGCCATTTTAAATAGTAGATCTCTTGAAGCTTACAGAAGTATTACTCTAGCTATTGTGAGCATTTGGAATTGCCTAGAAATTGACAATAGATTTTTCTAATAAAAATATGACTAATGATGTAAAACCTTCTCACTTCCAAAATTAATCTGCAGTTCAATGTAAAGACTACAACTTTAGGAAAGAGCATACCTCTGCAACTTGCCAGCAAATTTACTAACTTGAGCAAGTTACTTATCCTTATCTCTCACATGGGATTAATAGTATTTATTCATGGAATTTTTGTGAGGATTAAATGAGAGTACATACTTGAAGTTTCCAGCACAGAACCTAACCTGGATTTGATTCTTTAAAAAAAAAATTGTCGGTTGTAGAAAAGGTCAATAGTTTCAAGGTCACAAGAAATAATTCACAAGTTCTAAAGATGTTCATTTCTTGTTGCAATTGTTAGCATCTCACAGAATCTTAGAGGTCTCTAAATGGATATCAGATATTGATTATAATTAGTCCTTGAACAGAGGATCAGAGTAATGAAGTCATTGGTTCTACAAAGGTTTACGTCTTAATGAATTTAGACATAATTTGACTTTGTTCTGCATAGAAAGCCCAAGTACACACTATGAACTCTTTCTTACTGAATTTCACTGTTACAGATCTTCTGTTCAATTTTTATGGTTATTTGAACACTACATATATGCTATAAGGTGTGAGTTAGAATCCAAATCTAGACACAATCATGGACATAAAGAATATCACACGTTTTCAATTTTATTTTCTGTGCCATCCAAAAACACTGTAGCAGATTTAATTTTATTTTTCAATGAACTGTATTTGATCAGCAAAATAAAATAATCTAAGAAACATTAACTTTGTAAACATACAAATGATCTTTACCCTGTGCTCAAAGCACTTTATTTCCTGAGAATTACTGAACAATTTTTTCAGGCAATTTTAAATGAATTCACTTCACGTAATATTGAATCTAGACTCTTTTTCAATTTATACAATGTTGTATATTCTGAAGGGAAAATGACATTATTTTGATACATTTCATTTTAAGACTTAGTTCAGAAATTTTCTTTTGTATTATTTACATTTTGAATGTCTTAAGCATAGAGAAAAAAACTGAATGTTCTACTAGGGCGGATATTTAAGCATCTAAAGTTTAATTCAGTTGTTAAATGCACAGGTTTAAGCGTTACTTCTGAGAAAATAAAGGTATAGTTTTACAAAGGTAAAGACATCAAATTCTCAAATTTTCTCTAGAAGGAGAACTTCTTAAATGCAGTAACACATTTTATTTAGAAAAAAATAAGTTGCCTAATTTCACTCACTGGAAGTGACATAGCCAGGATGCAGTACATAAGCACCTTTGATTTTGGGATGCTTGCTCCTAACTACTTTAGTCTATACATCTTTTTCTTAATGCCCTCAAATTGTAGCATTTTTCTTACTAGATTTACTTTCGCCATTTTTTATATTGTTATAAACATTGTGTGTGTATGTATAAAACTGAAATCTCACTTGCCTTTTCTTTTAAATTTTACCTCTATCTCCCTTTTATTTTCACTCAATTTACCTTAAAATTTTTGTCTACTTTTGTCCCCTCCATGTTATTAGGCTATAGGAAACAACATTTCATGTGATTCATTGGATAACATTTAATCGTTATTTAATAATAATCGTGAAAGCAGAAACCTGAAGAATAAATGGGTCTTTATATAAAACATAAATATCTAAAAATAAGAAAATAATTATATAATATGTGTTGATGGATATATATATATATATATATAAAATGGCTGAGGCATGGAGGGGATTTAATTAATGGCCATCATATATATATATGTATGTATATATCCATCAACAGAGATTAATAATTATTGCCTTATGAATTTGTCTTTGAAACTGGATAGGAGATTTTAGAGAGTTACAAACAAAACACACATATTGTGAATTCTCTCAGTTTTTATCTGTAAATTTCTTAATTATGGATATATATATATATAATGGCTAAGACATGGAGGAGATTTAATTAATGGTTTTTTATTAAAAGGGCAGTAACTAGAAATTTATAAAGTAATATGAAAAATGAACACACACAAAAACCTTATAAACCATTATGAATACCACAGGAACTAAATAAAATTTTGGGAAAAATGGCAGTGAGGAGGTAGAATGCTTTTTATCTGAAAATTAGCTGAACATTTAGGGTATATATAATCATAAAAGGAACAATCTCAATTAAAAAACAGAAAAATCTTCATGTATTGGTAATATGATTTATTTTGGTAAAATATTTATAATTGTGGTACAATTCTATGTTTGTTAAAATTTGAAGGATAACACAAAAGTTATAAACAATTAAAAACTTGAATATAAACTCAATAAATTGGAATTTGATTTTAAGTGTTAACATTGTTTATAATTGCATAATTTTATCCTTTGCTCCATGTAATTTGAAAGCTAATTATCCTTCAGGATTTTATAAATAATAAGGGGTATACAATTTTAAATCAAAGGATGTTCTCAAGGCACATCACTCATACTTTGGTATTCATGAGTAAGCAATTATACAAATGTTGTTGAATTAGCTTAATTTACTAAAATCACGAAAATTACTTCCAAAATGTAATTAGTATTTCCAGTGCTATCTGAAATAAAAGTATCTTTTTCAAATATTGTTTCACATTCACAAAGTCAGGTTTCACCTTGGAAAATACATTTAGGATATGATTTTTTTGTTAAGAAATTGGCCAAAGTCAAACTCATTAATTTGGTCAATGGGAATGACAGAATAAGAACCTTTCAAAAATCTCCTCCATTAAAAAAAAAAAAAAAAATGGCAGTACTATCAAAGTAGTCAAATATAGTTTTCCATAACTCTAGAAATTAACCAAAGTCTTAGAACAATTAGAGAAGTATTTATTCAAGAAAAATGGCTGTATGTTCTTGGTAAGAACTCAAGCTTTGTGGTAGTTTAACTTCCTCTATTTCCATCCCACTCTCCCTAGCTTGATCACAATCTTGAAAATCAATAGCTCTGCAATGGAGTAGAAAATAGCTTATCAATCACTGCAGTGAGTAGAACAGATTTGGAGATCCTCCAAAGCATTATTCTCAATTAATTGTCATTAATTTTCTGGAGGTTCTCTGAAAACCCTTACTCACAGGACTTGTCTTTATTTGACCTGAATCAGTGCTTATTCAATGCAAACAGCATTTTCACTGGAAATATTTGTGAAAAATCAGTGATAATAATTTGACATGGTAGCTGCCTGAGGTAGAACTGTTAGGTGGTCAAATAAGAAGCTAACCAGAAATATTAAAAAGAAAAACTGGGGAAGGAGATGTTGTCATAGGTGGCTTTAGCTTTAATATGTTTAGAGCTGTCTCAATTTCTAAGTATTAAAGAGACACCCCAATACACATACAGAGCCAGAGAAAACTGATTGGTTTGAGTAATTTAAGGACTTTTCTGTTCAAAAACTGGCTGACCACTAAGTTAATTGAGCAGAGATATCAGCGGCCAATTTGGTAAAGAATATAGATTTTTACAAAATTAGTCCAGGGAAGTCACTAAACAAACAGCAACAACAAATGACAACACAGGAATAACAACAATACACCCTTGGGAAGGGGGCTCTGATTTCCAGAGTTGCCACGTTATATTATTTTAAATGCCCAGTTTTCAAAAAATTTATGAGACTTGCAAATAAGAAGCAATGGCCTCCACACAAGAATGAAGAAGTAGTAAATACAAACTATTTTTGAGGCAGGTGTGTTAGACTTACTAGTTAAATATTTTAAATTAACTATTTTTAATATGTTCAAAAAGTAAGGGAATCCATGTCTAAGAATTGAAGGAAAATTTAAAAGTGATGTCTCCCCAAATATAGAATACTAATAAACACTAGGGTTGAAAAGTACAATAATTGAAATTAATTCACTCACTAGAGGTACTGAAGCAGATTTGACTTATCAGAAAGAGTCAGCAAACTTGAATATTGGTCCATTGAGATTGTCCACCTTGAAGAACAAACAGAAAAGAAATGAATAAAAATTAAGCAAACCTTAGAGACTTATGTGACACCATAAAATGTACAAATATACAATGTAAATTCTAGAAGGAGCAGAAGTAGGGAAAAAGAGGCAAAATAATATTTGAAGAAATAATCCTTAAAAACTTTCAAAATTTGATAAAAAACAGCAACCTAAACAGCCAGGAAAGCCCATGAACTCCAAGTAGAAGATACTAAAAGATATTCAGATCTAGGCATATAATAATCAAACTGTGCATACACAAAGAGAACTTTGAAAGCAGCAAGAGAACCACAACTCATCAACATGAGAATCCTAAATTGGATTTAACAGCTGATTTCTCATCAGAATCCATGGAGGTAATAAGGCATGTTTTATTATCTTTTATAGACCATATGTTTAGCCATAAAACAAATATTTAAAAATATAAAATGATTGAAATAGCACAAAGCACATTACCTGAATAGAAGAGAATAAAATTAGAATCAATAATGGAAAGAATTTGGGAAATTTATAAATATGTAAAAATTAACTTTGAGGTGAATGTAAAAGATAATAAAACATACCAAAACTTACAGGACACAGCTAAAGTAGTGCTTAGAGAAAAATTTATACCTGAAAAATGCCTTTCCTATAAAAGAGAAAAATATCTGAAACCTATAACCTAAGCACCCACCTTAATAAAGTAGAAAAGTGAGTGTAAACTAAACCCTCCGAAAGCAGACAAAAGTAAGAATTAGTAGTGGAAATAAATAAAATGGAAACATTTTACAAGTAGCAAAAAGAAATGAAGCCAAAAGTTGGTTCCTTAAAAAGATCAACAAAATTGACAAACTTCTAGCTAGATTTACCAAGAAACAAATAGAAAATACTTAAATTACTAAAATCAGAAATGAAAGAGAGGAGTTATTACAGAAATAAAAATAATTATGATAGAATACTATGAACCATTGTATGATAATGCATTAGACAACTTAGATGAAGTGGAAAATTCCTAGAAAGAAATCACAAAAACTGACTCAAGAAAAAATAGTAATTCTAAATAGTCCTATAAGAATTAAACTGATTAGTAAGACCCACCCACCTCTTTTCCCCACCCCAACAAAACCAACACAGATGGCTTAACTGATCACTTCTTCTAAATTTTAACCAAGATTTAATATCCCTCCTTCATAAACTCTTATGAAAAACAGGAGAAGAGAATATTTTCCAACTTGTTTTATGAGATCAATATTACTCTGATACTTAAAACAGACAAAGACACCATGAGAAAACTATGGACAAATATCCTTTATGAATAGAGATTTAAAAATCTTCAGCAAAATACTAGCAAACCAAATCTGGCAACATGTACATTGTATTATGCAATATGAAAAAAGTGGGATTCATTTCAGGAGCAAAAGATTGATTCACACATGAAAATCAATCAATGTAATTCACCATATTAATAGAATAATTAATGAAAACCGCATGCTCATTTAATATATGCAGAAGAGTATTTAACAGAATCCAATACCCTTTCATAATAAGAACACTCAGCAACCTAGGAATAGAAGAGATCTCCAATGAGGTAAGAGCATCTACACAAAACCCACAGCTAATGGCATGCTTAATGGTAAAAGACTGAAGATTTCTCCTTAAGATCAGGAATAAGACAAGGATGTACACTCTCACCAGTTGTATTCAACACTATACTCAAGGTTTTACCCAAAGCAATTAGATAAGAAAAAAATGTCATCCAGATTGAAAAGGAAGAAGTAAAATTATTTCTATATGAAGATAACATGATTCTAAAAGGCCTAAGAAATCCACCAAAAATGATTAGAACTAATAAGTGAGTTTAGCAAGCTTTTCCAGATACAAGGTCAATATACAAATTGTATGCTTATGATTTTTTAAGTCAAAGTTTTGTTATAGTAAAAGTGGTAAATCTAAATTCACAAAGTTATAGATTTGTAAATAAATTGTGAGGAATGCATATGTTTGCATACTGTGGAGTCATTAAAAATAAATAGAATCTGTATGTTTACTGAGATAGAAAAATTATCAGATTACTGATATTATTAAGTATAAACACATGGTAGATTAATTGAATTTATAGCCCCATTTCTTTTCTTTCTGCTTTTAATCACTTGTGATGTTCCTCTGAGAAGGGACCCCACCCTTTGTAATTTACCTTGGTCAGAGAATTAGGCAGATGTGATAGTGTGCCAGTTCTTTGTCTTTAGGTAACTTTGCGTAATTCCACTTGCTCCCTCTTGCATATCTGTGATTGCAACCTGAAGAGCATGCTCAGATTAGCTCACACTGGTCTCAATTCACCCCAGCTGAATTCAACCTAGATCCAAAGACTGTAAATGACCCCTAGAAGAATAAGTGCGCTAGGAGGAGGTTGGCAGAGCTGTTCATCCCTGAGCAGCTGAACCCTGAGATGCTCAAGAAATAAATGTTCATTATATATGCTACTGAGTTTCTGAGTGGTTTGTAACCCAGAAAAAGCTAAAGCATAAAGAACTATTTTAGTAAGAAAAATGCGCATGTGGTCAAGAATGACAAAACATGTTTAGCAAGGTAAAGTAAATGATTAACTGTGGTTCTTTTAGCATTATGAGTAGGAGTAATTTTATTTTTTCTGGATAATCATGTATTGTTTTGCTATGGGTGGAATTTTCAATAAAAATGATAATAGGTTAAAATTATTTGTCTTCCTTTGTAAAGGGAATAAATCAGTGTTGAAAGTTTATTACTCCAAATAAAAATTTTTCCTTAGAAAGTTTGAAATGGTTTCTGACTCTGAATAAGCTTAAAGTGATAGAAATAAAGGTATATGAATAAACTATTTCATATTATAAACCTTGGATTTAGTGGCTTTTACTGACTCTAGTTTGGGCTATATAAAAATCTGAAAGTATTATTGTATAGAATTGAAATACAGATTTTAGTTTCCTCTATTTTCTTACCAAAATGTGAATAGTGTGTTTTTTTGCCATTAAAAATGTTATCCAACTTCTTCATGGATAAAAAGTAATTTTTCCAGGAATATTCTCTACGAAAAAGTTAAAACAATGTTTTGAAATGTGCCTACAGTGCTTAGTGAATGATATTTGAGACAACAGCAGAAGGTCTTTGCTTTTGACCTAAAACAGGCAAGATGAATTCTTCCATAGCTCTAAAATGTACCCTGGAAGCCTTGTAGGTTTTGTAGTGTTAAGTTGCTTTATGACTGTTAAAGTCTGAGAAAATTTGGAAGTTATATTTCATATTTCTCTTTTCCTCAGTCTTCACATCCAATCCATCGGCAAGTCCTGCCACTACTTTTCTTCACCTCCACTTTTATCATAATATTGTCAAAATATAATTTTTAAAGTTAGAAACATGACTTTCTTACAAATGTCAAGTGAGCATATGCCAAACACTGATTTAAATCATTAATAAGGGAGTCAGCAGGATGATAAAGATAGTTCAAGAGGCATTTGGAGAACAGAGACTGTTAGGAAAGGTATACTGAAATAAAGTTGCTAGGCTGGGCACAAAACTGGTTAATACCTTGCAGAGCAATAAAGTATAACCCTTCTTCTGGAAAGAAATTATATATCTCCAATGGACAAAAACTACAAATGAACATGTAACATTACAGAGTCCTAGCTTTAATCAATAGTAAACAGCAAAGCAAGCAAAGGTACATACTAGGGAATTAAATTATTCTTCGGTGGTCCTGTTAGATAATGTCCTAGTATGACACTGAAATAACTTGCAGATATTATTAGCAATTTTGGGTAATTTTTTTTAACAGTCGTCCATTGTTATTATAAATAAACTTCATCACAAATAAAGGTCAGCCTTCTGGTGTTTGGGCCTAATTGACATAGATTGGTAAACGGTATTAATAATCACATACACTTTTTTATAGTATGGTCAGCAAATATAGTCATTCAGTTTTGAGCAACTCTTATCGTCAGAGAATTAATTTATTTCTAGAATTCAAGACAGTTCTTCATGTGGCCTTGGACCAACTCAGTTCTCCCTCATTTCTCCTGTAGTTCTCAAGGATAATTGTAGAATGTGCTGGGAATGCAACATTCTGAGACAAAGGGGGAAAAGGCTGGGCTCTGTTCCTGTTTCTCGGAGAAATAGGATTTTCTTTAATGCTTTATCCCAGTGTGTTGTGTTTCTCCAGAGGTGTAAAACCCAGCTGGGCTGCCTTTTGGAGTCCCTCAGCTGTGGTGCAATTGAGGCACAGGCAGACAAGATTTCGCCTATCCTGGACAGCTTTTCTGAGTCTTAAATGCAGCTTGCCCTTGAATCCTAGGCTTCTGGGTTATTTGCTGCCTACTTATGAGTAATAAATTTGCTTTGCTTATTTTGTTATGTGAATGCTCCTTCTCACTGGACTTGTGCAAATAGTAGAAATTGCAGCCCAAGATGCAATAAGCTGCAATTGTAACCAGCCCACAGAGAACATTGCATGAGGAAAACACTGAAAATAATAAGAATATACTAAAATAAATTGTATTGGATGAAATATAACCACAAATTCTTTTCTGGTTTTTTTCATCAAGTCTTTGTTTCCTCCACTTAAACTTGGGTTGGTCTTGTAACTTTCTTTAACCAATACAATTAAGCAGAAATGGTGGTTTTGTGTCTGTCTTTGCACTACTGTATCATTCTGGAACCATGTCTAACATAGTATAGGTCCTCAAAATAAATATTTACTGAATACATGAATAAAAATATAATGATATTTGTCTTAACACTATTTGCCCAGTTGACAAGTGGGTTATCAAGACATATACATTTTACTGAAAGGAAACTACATGTTTTACCTCTGTACAGCAGTATCCTCCTGTTTTTATGAGGCACCCTTTCTCCCAGAAGTTCAGAATTCTTGTGCTGGCTGCTTTACATCATGGCAACAGCCTATGTTGAGTTCTTTACAGCCTATGTTGAGTTCTTTACCACTGTCTTTTAAAGTACATTCCTTGTTTTTATTTAAACCCCTAGAAGTCTCTGCCATGGCATGATGAGTAATAACAAGTTTATCAGATAAATCCATCTCTGTCTCTGTATTAACCATGTAAGAGAAAACACAGAATAAAGATTATGAGTTTGGAATCAGACTCAGAAAGACTCTGATGTGAGTCATAACACTCATCTTCAGCTAGTAAGGGTGGTGAGTTTAGACCAGTATGAATTTAGACCATTATTTTATTTCTTGAGACTCATATGTAAATTGGGGAACATAAAACTACCTAGTAAGGTGTTAAGAGGATTAAAAGAAGCTATGTATATATAGTTTCTATTGTGTAGTAAAGGGTTAAATTATTGTGGCTATTATAGGGACTGATTTTTCCCCAAATATCATATTGCCTTTCAGTAGATGTCTCCAAAAGAAGTTGAAAATTGTAATGGCGAGAGATAGGAGAAATCTTGGGTTAGGTGCCTCTTTCTAGATAGCCATTTCCATCTCCTTCTTCTAGGGCTAACACTGCTTACTTTTAAAAAAGGCACTTTCAGACATAAGTGGTGAATTTTTGAACTATGGTTAACTAATTCTAGCCAAACAATTAAATTATATTTCCAGGAATTCCTGTGATGATTGTATCTGCAGTAAATTAAGAATTATAAAATCAGAAATTACATTTATCATAGCTATTTTACTTGATAGAATCTCTTGATGTGATTTTTTTCTAAGCCCTACCTCTCAAATAATCATTTACTACTGTAACAATCTACATGTCTAGAAGAGTGTTAAATATGGGTTGTGTTTAACAAGTTTCCCCTATTCTAACAAACATTCTTCTTTTGTAGATTCTGCAGAAATGGAATCTCAACAGGTCACCTTGAATATATGAGGTTCAAGTGAAGTGCTGGATGAGGAGTAATTCAAAGCATGTTGAATTAACGAATAGCAAAACAGACAGATAATATTCTTTGGTCCTTGTGAAAAAGTAGTTATAAAAAGATTTTTCCTAATTCCTGAAGTTTCTATTATTTAAAAATGAACTAAAATCTTAGAACCCATTTCAGGTTACTTGGTTCACCTAGTCTCAGCTCAAAAAGATGTTATAACTACTCTTTCAATAGCAAATTAACTCTTATTTACTAGAGATATATATTTATAATTGAACTTCCTTTTATTGAAATGAGCTTCTGCAAAATCACAGCTGATGAATTCATCTTCTTTCTTTTTTATTCCTTTATTTATTATTTATATATTTATTTATTTTTTTTTTTTTTCTGAGACAGTGTCTCTGTAACCGAGGCTAGAGTGCAGTGTCATGATCACAATCACTGCAGCTTGGACCTTAAGGGGCTCAGATGATCCTCCCAATCCTTCCACCTCAACCTCCCGGGTAGCTGGGGACTACAGGGACACACCACCATGCCTGGCTAATTTTTATATTTTTTTTGTAGAGACCGGGTTTCTCCATGTTGCCGAGGCTGGTCTCAAATTTGTGGGTTCAAGCCATCCACCTGCCTCAGCTTCCCAAAGTCATGGGATTACAAGCATAAGCCACTGCACCTGGCTTTGAATTCATCTTCTATTACTATATTCTACAATTAAGAGTTTAGTTCTGAGGGTAGGTTTTATTTTTTTCACCAATAAAATTTAGAACATGGATTGTTAAACAGCACAGTTGGAGTGCCTGCTGTTGAAATATATTGACTTCACTTTAGAAAGGGTAATTTAGGCTCTTTTGCTCTCCTGGTTTTTGGTTATGGCATTAAAGTTATGCTTTCATGCTGTGAAGATTTAATTAGTATTACAGTGAATATAACCAATGTTGATATTCAGATTGTCCTCATATTTTCTCCCTCAACAATTACTTGGGAGCTATATTACACTGGAAATCACACGAACTCATTCTCTGTATTTGGTTTAGGAATAGCCTAACATTGTTTAAAAGAGAATGGCTTTAGAGTGCTCAAATTTTCCATAAAACTCTGTGTGCTCCATTTAAAAGAATCAGCTGTTCTACTTTTGTATGAGCTTTCCTCTGCTGTGCTTACTCTGGTGGCAGGAATCACCTTTCTGGGGTGATACAGAGGCAGTAAAAGTCATTCAGTCAGTGCCAGTGGTGTTCAGGTTACTTTTGTGACTGATCTCATCATTTTCAGCGCTTTATTCTTGAAATCCATTATCCATTCAGTAATATCATAACATTGGGGGGAAAAGCTATTTCCTTTTGGGTTTCAACAGAATAAATTAAAATTCTTTAGTTTGTACGTATCTGAAAGATATCCTAACAGGTCTGTCTAACTAAGTCAGCTTTTGCCACTCAACCAGCACACAGTCTTTACTATTTACAGCATTTGTAGCTTTTTTTTCAGTCACTGCTTATAAATTAACAAGATCATAAAAAGCCTCAATGTTTAAAAATGTTATTTTGCTTTAAAAAGTCAATGTTTAAAAAGTTATTTTGCTTCAATTGCTTTTTAGTAAAGATAATAACACTAGTTGACGCTGAAAGTTTTCTGATACCTAAAAGCCTGTCACAATGCAAACCAAACCATGTGAAGTTGTTTCCAAAATAAAGTCAAAATAAAAGAAGCAAGCCACTCAGTAGAGATTTAAGGTGGGGCTTAGGGGAATTTTGGACTTTTCCCAATTTCCATTGGCACTTTTCACCTCACCCATGCACCCGAATGCATATTCACAGAGATGCTTTCATCAATAACTTTTCCTTCTCTTGCATAAAATATTATGCAATGGTCCATCAAAGCCAGTATTCTAATCTCATCCTCTTCCTACACTTCTTCATAAAAATTTGGCAACTTCCCCTGATATCATCCTCAATTTCCTCCTATGTGGTCTGAAGACATTGAACTCGATGGCACATGATTTATTACATCTTTACGTTTCTATTATACATGTCTTCATCCAGTACTATGTCCAGGTGAATAATGAGATTGAAGTGAGTTAAACGGTAAATGTAAAATTTTCTGCAAAAAATATATATGTGTAGGAAGTGTACACTGATATTATTTCAGTGGTTTCTTATCCCTGAACTTGCTGAACACTATACTAGTCATTGACTGCAATGAAACAAACAGGAAACACATTCCTTTAAGGCTATCACTTTCTACTGGAGAAGAAAGGACAAATACAAACACTACACTGGATTATGAGACAGCAAAGAAGACTGGCCTGATATATATAAAACATGACTCTTGTTCATAAGAGATAACTTAATAAACATATTTGTTTATTTAATATTTTGGAGAAACATATTTTTATTATTTTTTGTGTTCTGTATCCCAGAAAATGATATTATTATCCCACTTACTCAAACCAGAACCCTGGATTTCTTTGCTCTTATTTCCTCCTTTTTCCTGCTTATTCTCCATAAGCATTCAATCACCTGCTGAACTTGTCTACTTCTTGCATCCCCACTCTACGACCATAGTTCAAACTATTAATATTTCACTCCTAAATTATTTCAAAAGCTTAGCAGTTTGTCTCTGTTCCTTTTCTGATATTCTTCTATTTGTCTTCTAAGCTTCATTCATACTTTTTTTCAGTTTTTAGAATTCCCTATGTTTTCTTATTTTTATATTTTTATACCTCTTGTTTTTTGTGTTACTAAGATACCATATCCCCTTCTTATGGTAAATTCATCAGCTTAGATATGACTTATTTCTAATATTTTTTGAGCCCTAAGATCTGGGTTAGGTGTCTTTCCTACATGCTTGTACACAAAATTGCACTACCTCTATAGTTATTGTCCCCAGATTACATTTTAATTGTCTGTTTGTGTATTTGTGTCAGTAACTACACCACAAACTCTCTGAGACCTAAAAATCTGGTGTTTAGTATCTTTAGCATGTACAATTAAACCTGATATTCAGTAATCATTGACTGAACTGGTAGATAGAGGATGAGGGTTGGCAAACTATGAGCTGTGGGCCAGCCAGCCATTTTTGTAAATAAAAGTTTATTGGAACACAGTCATGCCCATTAGTTTATGAATTGTCTGTGGCTTTTTTGCACTACAATAGCAGAGATACAAATTGGAGCAGACACTCTAATATGATCTACAAATCTGAAATATTTACCATGAAAATTTTGGTGACCATTGCTACAGGGCTATGCAAGTTTTTTATTTCTTCTTGAGGGAGCTATGGCAGTTTGTATCTTTCAAGAAATTTTCTCTTTCAAACTAAACTATCAAATTTATTAACATAAATTTATTCAAAATATTCCTAAATTATTCTTTTAAATATCTGAGGGTCTGCAGTGATTGGCCTTTTATATCCCCAATATTTATAATTTGTGTGTTCTCTGTTTTTTCTTAATTAATTTGACTAGAAGTTTATCAAATGTTTTGGTCTTTTAAAATAGCTAGCTTTTAGTTTCAATGATCTCATTAACTTTTTCTGTTTTCAGTCTCACTGATGTAAGCTCTTATATTTACTATTTTATTCCTTTTGCTTGCTTAGGGTATAATTTGCTCTCTATTTCTTGTTTTTTTAAGGATACTTACTTGGAGTTTCATGACTGTCTTATCTATAATTTGTTGTTTTTCATCACTTTTAGACAATTCTGAGCCATTTTGTTTTCAAATTTTCTTCTGTTCACTTTTTCGTTCTGGATGTCAATTGCACATATGTTGGACAATTTGATGTAGTCACACAGTTCTTGGATGTTCTTTTCTCTTATTTTTCCTCTATTCCTTTCTGTGTTTTGTTGTGTAATGCTAATATTTAAATTGGTAGGATTTTAATACAGCAGATTACTGTCTGAAATGTGGGTGGGCCCCATTCACTCAGTTGAAGGACTTAAGAAAACAAAAAATGACTGAGATCCTTTGAGGAAGAGGAAATTATGCCTCCAGATTGCCTGGGGACTTGAATTGCAAAATAAATTCTTCTCTGGATCTGCAGCCTTCTGGCCTGCTTTCAGATTTCAGACTTGCCAGCCCCCACAATTGCATGAATCAAGTACTTAAAATTAATCCTATTAATTCTTTTTTCTGGAGTATCCCAACTAATGCAAGCCAACACAAACCCACCACCTAATCCTTGAGTCAGTGGTACGTATTTTAGGTGTTTCTTATAGTAGTATCTCATTTCCAGTACCAATTTCTGTTTCATTTACCTATTTCTGTGAATCAGCTAGAAATTTAGGAGATTAAAATAATAACCATTTTGCCTGCTCACAATTTGCATATCAAAAATTTGGGTAGGGCAGGCCTGGATTATCGCTGCTCTGTGATATCTAAGACTTCATTCTGAGTGACTCAAATGGATGGAGGATGTTGGAGTGGTTTGATTTAGACCATGTGTCTGTGGCCTTAGTCCCAGATGACAGGTAGATATCTTCGTTCTCTTCCATATATCAATGTGTCTAACTTGAACGTCTTCACTGCATAGCCATTTCAGTGTCTCAAAAAGGTTTCAGTATACAAGCACTTACCAATACTCTGTTCGCATCATATTTGCCATATTGGTCTGCTCAAGTTGCCATAACAAAAGGCCACAGGTGAAGTGGTATAAACAAAAGAAATTTATTTCTCACCGTTATGGAGTCTGGAAGTCCAAGATCAAGGTATCCTCAAGGTTGGTTTCTCTTGAGTCCTCTTTCTTTGTCTTGCGATCCTCTCTCTGTGTCCTCACATGACTTTTTCTCTGTGCATTCACATCCCTGGTATATTATTTTCTTCTTATAAGGACACTAGTCCTATTTGAATAAGACCCCACTGTCTAGCCTCCAGAACAGAGAAAAATAAATTGCTGTTTATATATTATCTTGTCTAAAGTATTTTGTTATAGTATTCCAAGTGAACTAAGACACTTTTGTGAAGGCCCAGTCTTCAAATATAATTACTTGGGGGTTAGGGCTTCAACCTGTAAATTTTGCAGAGCTAGGATAATTCAGTCCATAACACTTTCCAGTGTCCCATTTGGCAAAGCAGGACACATGGCCAAGCCCAGAGTCAACTTGGAAGGTAGAACAGTACACTAGGGGCAGGAAGACTAGAAATGTGGTGCAATAGGTTTCCATCAATATTGTGCCAATCGGAGAAAGATGTATTTACAACTCAGAGAAACAGCTGCTTTCTGACAATCATTTTATTTATTTATTTTTTACATACTTGCTCTTGTGGTCTCCTTTTCTGCAATGTCAGTCAGCATGGCATATCTTATTTATCTTTGTAATTGCTTCACAGGGTAGACATTAACTTACTACTCAGAGGTCAGAAATGTCCTATCAAGCAATTTATTTAAAGGGGGGAGCAATAAGGAAGTTAATAGATTTTTAAAGCAAATTAAAACTCTCTTGTTGCCATTACAGTGTGAGAGATTAAATAAGCACCTCTTCATATTTCACTCATAGAAATTATCCTAAATGATTTGGTCAAATTTTAAATTTGTGGAAAAGTGCAATTCAATTTCCTGGACAAAGACTACCAGGAACACATCTGTATTTGAGCAAGGTGGGGTTTATCATTTATTGCAGTGAAGGAGAATGGACGTCACAATGAACCTTTGGAGTATTTTAGTCAGGATGTTATATGAGAGTTACTTCAGCCTGGGCAACAGAGTGATATCCCATCTCTACCACAAATAAAAAAATAGCTAGACATGATGGCATGCACCCTGTGGGCCCAGCTACTCAGGTGGCTGAGGTAGGAGAATCAATTGAACCCAGGTTGTCAAGGCTGTAGTGAACCATGTTTGTGCCACTGCACTCCAGCCTGGGCAACAGTGCATGACCCTGTCAAAAAAAGAAAAGAAAAGAGAAAAGAAAAGAAAGAGAAAGGAAAAAAAGAAAAGGAAAAGTTACTACTGGATTTCAGCTTTGGTTTGGTGATTTGGGGAAGGGCCCAAGGAATTGAGGGTCTGCTATAGATTGGGTGTTGTCCAAAACTGGGTAACATAGGAACGAGGACTCCTCTCTGTACTTAATGTACCTAATCATCGGGTACTAAACAGATCATATCCTTAAACTTGGAATTGATAAAGCATTCCTATTAGCTGGGAATGGGGAATGTTTGGGATTTTGCACTTGAACAATGTTCGTATTTTCTGTATTCAAACATCATTACAAAGTGGTCTTGTTTTGCCTTGATCTATCATGCTCAGAGAGTGGTCTTGTCTGTTGTTAATGTTCTATGAAACTTCATGTTCAATAGGAGAGCACCAAGGCTAGCTGTCTGTATGTCAGGGGCTGTGTTTTCTTTCTAGCTCATGTTATTTCATTCTAGATCAGTTGGGAACATAATACTTAATACAAACTGCTGTTTCAATATGTTCCAAGTAAATCTTTCCTATGACAAATAAGAAACTGTTTGGAGTTTGTCTGCATTAGTTCCATGTTTTATTCTTTTGATTTCCTGGCTTTGACACTGAGTGAGTTTCATAAAATCCATAGAGGAAATTCCTTCCAGGTTTGCACAGTCTGGATGGAGTACTTCTCCTTATTTTCAAGGAGTATATTTTGGAGATTCATATGTTGTGTGGTGCTGCTCCTAGGCAAAATTAGAGCAAATCAAGGCTTTTTTTGTTGTGGTGGTGTTACAACATTGCCTGTTACCTTTCTCTGGTATCATTCTGTGAGCACTCACCTCTGTCACTCCAGGTAGTCAGAATCTAGACTCTGCCTCTGAAGCACCACCCTCAGCCTGTCCTTTTGAGCTGAGTGCTTTGGACCTTTCCTCCTTAATTACCCATCAGGATATACTTGCCCTGCTCCATTTCCTCAGTTCCCACAGCTACATCAAAAATTTGGCTAACAAATCCTTGTTAATGCTTTATTACTTTTTTAACACTTCATGACAAATCCGGTTTTATTGTGGCTTCCTGGAAAAAAATCTTTTGACTTCAAAATATGAAGCTTTTCTGGACTGGAAGTGTATGAGTTATTTGGGTCAGACAGATCATTTTTCTCCCCCTCAAATTTCCCAAATGAAGCTGGTGGCTTTCTATCCTGTTCGTTCTGGTTGCTGACTATTCTTTTTATACAAATCAGAGTAAGAGGATTTGCTTATTAATGTTCTGCCAGGCCTTGAACAATGAACCTAGCATCTTCATTCTGGGAAGGGTTTAAAGGACACTTTGTACTTTGGAATACCAGTTTCTTATAGGGGATGAAAGAAAGTATCTTTCATTATTTCATTACTTATTTTCAAACAATAATCTTTCTCTCTGTCTAAACTATTTTTTTATTTGAGATACAGTATTATTCTGATTTTAGTAATAAGTCCAAATAGTTACTTAACTTAGCAGATGGTTACTATCATTTTCTTCAACAACAACAACAACAAAAAGATCTCTCTTATCAAAAAGAAAATGCTCTGTGGAGAGGATTCAAAGAAAAAAATCATAATATTTATAGGATGATTAATTATTTTTATCAATTTGCCTTGACATCAAAGAGGATTTCACACATCCTGAGAATACCACAAGGCCTCCCTAATTGTTAGATTTCTCTCCAGGGATGAAAAAATTTAAATAGTTTCACTACTGAGCAATTTATTTAACATGTGTGCTAGAATGATTTCCAGTGGTTATTGGAAGTTATCTCTTTGCAACATTAATTGCAGAAAAAGGCTTTCAACTGCTAATGCAGCAAAACACATCAGGTGGTTCCCATCATTTGGAGTATGTGCTCTACTTGAGGGATGATGAATGGGCAGGTAACTATCAAAGAATATATTAAAAATGCATATAATTCCTAACATTTCTAGGGAAGAAAGATGGCTTTATCATGGTTTTTACAAGAAGATTAAATAAATAAGAATGGGGTCTTTAGGAGAGATAATTACTCAAATTTGACTTTCAAAATACTTATTAATTAATGCAGAAAATTTGGGCAATACTACTTAATGGCACAAAAATATAAACTTTATAATACATTCAAGAAAAGAATAAAGCTCAGAACTAACCTCCTAGACAAATGTAGGATGTCATGTAAAAATATGCACCAAATTCAGGATTGCCTATATTCAGGAAAATCTAGCTGTTAGAAGTAAATGGCAGAGATAATTTTTATCACAACTTTTGGAGGAATGAACTACACTATAATCTTATTTGGACTAACCTCAAAGGCTATAATGATTTGTAATACAAAATTCTCCAGGCCAAACTACAACCAAACTCCAGCTAACATGGTTGGTTACCTGCTAGGGTTCTCCAGAGAAAAATAACAAATAGAATATATAGGAAGAGATTTATTATGAGAATTGGCTCACATAATTATGGAAGATGAGAAGTCTCATGATCTGCAAGTTGGAGATCCAGAAGAGCTGGTGGTATAATTTAGTCTAAGTTTGAAAATCCAAGAATCTGGTAAACCAGTGGTGTAAATCCCAGTCTAAGAACAAGTAAAGACTGATGTTCCAGCTAAAGCAGGAAGACAAGAAGCAAAAAGAGGTGAATTCATTTTTCCTTTACCTTTAGTTCTATTCAGGCCCTCAAGGAATTGAATGATGCCCAAACGCATTAGGGAGGACAACCTACTTTACTGAGTCCATTGATTCAAATACTAGTCTCACCTGGAAACTCCTTCACATAGAAATTCAGAAATATTGTTTAAACTGGACACCCGTTGTTCAGTTAAGTTGACACAAAGAATTAACCATCGTATTACCTTTTTTAAAACAGGAATATTATTAATAAAACGATTTACTCCAACAAATTAATTTTCTCATGAAATCCACTCTATTAAACTAAAGTTTATGAAGATTTACATTTTAAAGAAAATTTGCCTTTTCTTTAGATAGATAAAATTATGCAACACTTTTACGTTGTTATGCGACATTTATTTATGCAATAAACTACATCCTCTGATTAATGAGTATGTCAAACATATTGTTATTTCACTTCTGGAATTCTAGTCTGAGGCACAAGGTTATACTAATTTAACCTCAGAAACATATCCACTTTTGATAAAAGATTCCATTTAGAAAAATGCCCCATATTCATTGAGGTCAACTGGTAAGAAATATAAGTCATCAAATTGGAAAATACAGATTTTGTTAAAAGCTGCTGCATTATAAAATAATCTATATATTTCATTATGTATTATGAATTCTGTCATTAAATTAAATTAGACTTCAAGAATGCTACAATTTTGAATAGGAAGCTGCAGAAATGTGTCTTCATCTAAACATTTTATTGATAGTGTATAGAGTTTTAGTGTCTTTGTGCTTCTTTTTTGTGTGGGCTTCTAGATGGTTCAAACCAAGTCCGTACATATGTATATATGAATCTGGGGAACCAATGGTGTAAATCCCAGTCTGAAGAGACAGGTAAAGATTATCATATACGTGTGTGTGTGTATATATATACACACACATACACACACATATATATGTATGTGTATATACATATGTATGTATATATATAATATATTCATTTTTTTAGCTTTGAGAAGTGAAAGTTTTTAAGTGTGTGAAACACACACCAGCATTGTCAAGCTATGTAGGCTCCCAAAGAAGATTACAGCACCTAGAGGGTCTATAAATGAAGGCATTTTAGTAGTTTTGATTGTTTAGTACTTTCAGCAGCTGTAACAAATACTCAGATAACAGTGGATTTCAAAATCTAGAATTTATTTCTCACTCATGTATAGTTTAAGCATAAGAAGTCCAGAACTTGAACTATGATTATATAAGAATCCAGAGTCTTTCTATCTTGTTGTTTTACTTCTACCTTGTGTATTGCCAAAGGTGTGCAATTAAACTGACTCTTTGAGAAAAAATTACTGATTTGTATTATTTGCTGATTTTTGTGGCATAAATACTCCAACAATAGCCAATTTTAGGGTGCCAATGGTTAAAACCCTGGATTGCAAAATTCCAGCTCTGGAATATCAGTGTGAATTTATAGTCATAATTATAAGAGGGACAATAATGACTGAAATGAAGCAAGTTTATATGAATAAGTTAATATAAGATAGCTGTTAATTTGAATTGATTTTTCCATTTCAAGTAACAAAGAAATGAATAATAACCAAAGTGCCTAATTAATAACAGGCAAAGAACACTGCAGTGCTGAGTTAAAACAATGACAGAATGATAGGTGTTCCAGAAGTTAAATATGATCTGTGTGTACTAATTATCATTATATGTTTTTCTGAAGGTTCTCTGATTGACATTTTAAAAGATTTATTGAAAATTGCATTACAGTAGAATGTAAATTGAACATTGAGAAGTCTTTCCCATTCCCCAACTGTCTATTACTGAAAACAAATCAACAGTGACAGTTTGAGAATTTTATATTCCTAAGAGTTCAGATAGAAGACTAAGATATCTATGAGAGGTTGTTTATAATCATAGCTGAACAACAGGACTGGGTTTATTTTAAAAAAATGAAAGTCCATGACAATCAGTACATTTCATATAAGATTCTAGAGTTTGCATTAAAAGTACATTTATATTCCCAGATTACATTATTCAGACCCACAAATCAAAATATCACCTCTGTGCTAATCAGTGATACTGCCTACAATGTGCTACACCACCCACTTTCAGCAAAACACCACCTATTAGACCTCCTCACATTCTGTAAGCCATTAAACTATAACCTGAAAGAGTGGTTACATTGACCTTCTTTCCTTTGTCTCATGATTCTCAATCACATCAGATGTTTGTTAATTTATATCTTGCAATTCTTCTGTTATTTTAAGGGAAAAATTCCAAAAAGAGTATATTTTATATTTTTTTCACTTTCTCTCGTTGAATAAATTAAAAATAAAACTCTTCCTCCCAATGTAAAGAATTGACACGAGAATAAGTTTCATGTACGTAAATCTGTTTCTCTTATATTTATTATTTTCTACACTTTTAGTTATTTTATCGTTCAATTATTTTTCTTTTCTTTTTCTTTTTCTTTTTTTTTTTTTTTTGAGATGGAGTCTCGCTCTGTCACCCAGGCTGGAGTGCAGTGGCGCGATCTCTGCTCACTGCAACCTCCGCCTCCCTAGTTCACGCCATTCTCCTGCCTCAGCCTCCCAAGTAGCTGGGACTACAGCGCCTGCCACCACACCTGGCTAATTTTTTGAATTTTTTTTTTTAGTAGAGACGGGATTTCACGGTATTAGCCAGGATGGTCTCGATCTCCTGACCTTGTGATCCACCCGCCTCAGCCTCCCAAAGTGCTGGGATTACAGGCGTGAGCCACCGTGCCCGGCAATTCTATTATTTTTCTATTCTGAGACTCTGAGTCACTAAAGGCTTAGGACTGATATTTTCAGTTTTTAAAATCACTATCAAAGTTTCATTATTATTATTATTATTTGCCTGATACAGCTACTCATCCCCCTGTCTATGTAATACTTATTTTTGTTTGTGTTTTTAATAGGGTTGATCTTTTTAAAGACCACTGGACATAGACTCAGATTTGAGTTCACGTCTGCTCTTTTCTGTAATCTTGGCCTAATCAGCTGATCTCTCTGATCTCAGTTTCTCCATTTGCAAAGTGGAGATAAAAATACCTGCCTTAGTGATTTATAGTGATATGGAGGGCTTACTTTAAGAATGAACTATTTTATTTTGAAAGATCATTTTATTTGGTATTCTGTTCAAAATGGTGACTGGAATTGAGATTATATTAAAAATCTCTGATCTTTCTCATTACATTTTAGAACACATGGAAATAACTTAAATTGTCTCACCATACAATTTTTTAAAATCCGTTAATTGCAGTATGTTAAAGACATTGGAACTAGAATATTTATTCTAGGAAGTATTATCCTAGAGGGCAATACTCTAACAATAACAACAACAATAGATAATATTTATTGAACAGACATTACATGAAAATCACTGTTTTAAGTGCTTTATAAGTATTAACTCACTTAATCCTCACAAGAAACCTACGGAGAAAATATTAAATGATAAAACAGGAATATAAGTTGAATGTTTAAGACAGATACTGCCAGTGCTATCTGTTCAAATTCAGCCCACATTTAATGCCAGAAGGCGAATTTTTCTCCAACATATGTTTATTTCATCTCTTTGTCCTTTTTTTTTTTTTTTTCCCCGAGATGGAGTCTCACTCTGTCACCCAGGCTGGAGTGCAGTGGCGTGATCTCAGCTCACCACAACCTCCGCCTCCCAGGTTCAAGCTATTCTCTGCACTCAGTATCCCGAGTAGCTGGGATTACAGGCGAGTGCCACCAGGCCCAGCTAATTTTTTTCTCTTTTTCTCTTTTTATGTATTTTTCGTAGAGACGGGGTTTCACTATTTTGGTCAGGCTGGTCTCAAACTCCTGACCTCGTGATTCGTCTGCCTTGGCCTCCCAAAGTGTTAGGATTACAGGCGTGAGCCACTGCGACTGGCCCTCTTTGTCCTTTTAACACTTATTAAGAATCCCATTAATGTCAGACTCATTGGCTTTATTTCTCTGTGACTGCTAAGGAATATGCATTTTGGTGTGTTAACTGAAAACTCTTATTGTGTACCTTGGAAACTTCCAGTTGAAAATCGTTTTTGCTTAAATTCTCTCTTATAAAATATTACTTGGGCTATACAATTTTCACTTTTATTATCATTTGCCTGCTATAGCTTTCCTCTACACCAATTTTCTATGTACTGTTTCTTTTAAGTGTGTGTCTGATAAAGGCTATAAAAGGATTTTTTTTGCTAAGTCAATCCAAGAATCTCTGTTTTAGTGGATCATACAATCCAGTTACATTTGTTGTAATAACTAAGTTTTATTTTCCAATTTGTTTGTGTTTTCTTTTAACCAGGCACTTGTCATCTTTGTCCTTTCATAACTTCTATTTGCTCACTTTGTTTTTGTATTTTATTTTCAGTCATTTTAGCCATTATATGCAAATAACTTCTTATATTTGAATTTATTCTGCTAGTTTGTACTGCTTCCTGTAGTTAGCAGTTTTTAAAAATTTGAAACTATTTCTTATTCAAATATTTCCTTATCCCATTCTTCATCTTCTCTTCTTTATGAAATTCAAGTACCCGTTGGTTGACTCTTTCACCATGACTCATATATCTTTATACATTTTTCTTTATATTCCATTCTTTATGCTTCAGATTGGATTTATTTTCTGAGATACCTTCCAGTTCACTGCTTCTCTCTTCAGATTTGTCTAATCTTTTATATTAGACATTACTGAGCTCTTAATTTCAGATATTCTTCACTTCTAGAATTACCATTTGATTCTTTCATATAGTTTCTAGTTCTTGGCTGAAATTGTTTGTTCTGTCATTTAATGCTTATGTATATTAACCTCCATTATTTTAAAAATTATTTACTCCAAATTCCAATGGATAGATCTCCAGTGGATCTATTAGCTGATTTTTCTCTTCATTTTATTTTCAGTTAATTCTTTCCTTTTATTTACAGTTATTTATTTATTTATTTTTCCTGCTGCCTGTTTTTTATTGAGTATTATTGTATGTAAAAAATGTTAGATGTGATTTTATGTTTTTAGATCACATTATCTCTCTCCAGAGAGGATTTTTCGTTTGACTCTGGTAGGCAGTTAAGTTGTAGCTATTTCAGATTAATCCAATTATACTTTTAACTGATTCAAAGGTGGTCTTCAGTCTGTTAGTATTAGTTTATTTCCAGCTCATATTTATTTCTAGGGTGTATTCTTTGGAGATACAAACTAAATATTCAGGGTCTATAGTAAAATCCCTCTTTCTTGGATGGTTCTGAGATACAATTTTTGTGTTTAGCATTGAGAGACTGCCAAAAGCATTTTCCCCCCAGCTTCTTAGCCTCTCAGCTGTGCTTTCTGTTTTCCTCTTAACCTTCTCTAGAGATATTGCTCTAGAATGTAACAATGCCTCTATGGGAACATTTAATCCTCCTCATCTCAACCTCAAAACTTCTGCTGTCCATTAATCCTGAGACATTCTACGCTTTTTGAGAGGGGGAAGAGCAAGGAGTTTCAGCCACTGTTCCCTCATTATCCTGGACTGTATACAACCTTCAAGCTCCATCTATCCTTATGTTTCTCTAAGCCTTTCTATTCTGCTGGTCAGGAATCATGGTGTAAATGGTAGCTGTTTATCAGACTGCTATTTTGGAGTAATTTAGGATCTAGGCTACAGTTTTCTCATACTCTAGATCTTCCAATCCTAAGAGGGAAAGACCTATGCATAAAGGTTTCTCGTTTACCGATGATTAACTCCCAGAGCTTAGCCTGGAGCTTAGGTCATTGGGCCTCTTCTCAGATACTGACCAGGGCCTAAAATCCAGTCATCTTCTTTCTAAGTTTCCCTTCTTTGCTTTCTTGTTCAAATCTTACCAGTTAGAGGCAGGAAACAACTCTTGTCTACTTACTTATTCTTTCCACTTTATGGATTACAAGTCTGAACATGCTTTCACTCTTCATATTTAAAATCAAGCTTTTGAAATAACTAAAAATATACAAACAACAGTTTTCTTTCTCAAACATCTGCTCTTTTAATTTGAACCCAGAGTTCTCAAAATTATAGTCTTTACTACAGTTTTATAAAAGTCAACTTAAATGTAAGTAATTTGACATTTACTTTGTATCTTAAAGTAAGATAAAAGGCAGCATACATAAAAATCTTTGTTGAAGTTTGGATGATTAGAAGAGTTAAGACTAAGAGTAATCTTCCACTAAATAGAGTGGTAACTCTGTAGTGTCCTGAAACAAATGATATAGCTATAGTGACGATAATAATGTCAGTCATTTATTGGGCACATGCTGTGTTTCTTAAATGCCCACAGTGTTTTCTGAATCTGTATGATTTCCTTAATAACTTTGTGAATTTAGGATAATTACAAGTGAAAAAATTAAATGCTTTTAGAGGACAAGTAACTTGCCCAACTCACTAGTAAGTGGTAGCTGTGGAATTTAAGCTAAGGTCTATCTGACTCCAAAGCTGTGTGTATTTGTTCTCTACGCTATGCATAAATTTTTAGCCATTAATAATTATAATTTATTCCTATCAATATAATAGTGGTAGTATGGAGTATCACCTGGGAAAAACAACTCAATTTATAAAATACTGATATTCAAATGAAATTTTATATTACACTTAAAGTGTTTTATAAGCTGTTGTAATATTTTATTTTATCTATGTATACCTACTTCATTTTCTAGATTGTAAGTTTCAGGAGACAGGAATTTTCTTTTTTCTTTTTTGTCTCTTAATGTATTTATTATACTAAATCCCAAACAAATTTTTGATCATTATTGACTTGTGTTTTTGTTCTAAAAAAATTAGATTATATTTGTTAATTAATTATTTTGTAGTTTTATTATTCTATAGACTATTTTGGTGTTTGATGTTTTTAAAATTAACCTTTTCATTTAACAATTGCAAACCTAGAGTAAAGTTGGAATATAATTACAAGGGATTCCATATACCCTTCACTTAGATTCATTTGTTGTTAACATTTTGCCACATTCACTTTATGTCGCTCAAGACATATTGATGTGGACATTCTTGTTATTATTTTCTTTTTTTTTCTTGCATAATCCATGTGAGAGTAAGCTGCAAGAGATCATGACCTTCACTCCAAACACTTCAGTGTGCATGTCTAAGAAGAAGCATATTCTTTTGTATAATCATAGTAGAATTATCAAATTCAGAAATTTTCCTTTAACAGATACTATTATCTGACTTATATCCAAATTTCAACTTTTTGATCCAAATTACTGTCTTTTATAGCTACATTATTTCCTGATTCAGGACCATCGATTGCATTTGTCATTTTTTTAAATTGCCTTTATTTTGAAATAGTTCTTCAGAATTTTACTGATTTTTATGACATTGACAGTTTTGAAGAGGCCCCTTCATTGTGTGGTTTTATCTGACTCCTTGCACCAGAAAATATATTGTCCAGGTACTTAGCAATGACTAACATTCTTTTAAAAGGAAAATAAGGGCTTTTAGAAAATGTAACCACAGGTAAAATATAACTGCAGATAACACTAAGAGTTAAAGGGAATAATGTTAGACAACAAAGGAAAAGTTTACAAAGTTTTTTTTTTTTTTTTTTTTTTCCTTCACAATTTTACCCAGAACCAGCTCTGATAGTTACCATGGCCATAAGTTGAAATGAGAGTACCATTTTTTTTTTTTCCTATTCTTACTGCAGACCAGGGTAATGAGATTTACCTCCGAACAATGAATGATCAAAGAGGCTTTTATCTACTGTTCTTTCAGGAAGCAAGTTTATCTCACGGTAAGCTAGTATAGAAATATAAATATCAAACTATAAATTCTGGAACTCTATTTGAATGTCAGAGTGGTAAGGGAAGGAAACTGGACTCACAGATCTAGAGATAATAACAATAATAGTATAGCAATAACAGCTATTTTTGAGCAATAAATATTTATGATCACTGTGCTAGCATTACCTTATATCCTTAGAATAACTAAAAGTAGGTTTCATAACACCTGATTATCAGCCAAGGAACAGGTTGAGAGAGATTAAGTCAATCATCCAGCATCACAGCATCAGTCATTCAGGTAGTAAGGAAGAGAATCAGGATTATATCATAGGCCTGTCTTAGTCCTAAAGAGTACTCATTACTTACTACTAGGTTAACATTGCCTCTCAAATGCAGACTCCACCAATGTTATTTTTTATGCCTTTAAGCCTCAATTTTCTCATTTTTAAAATGTTGATAACAATCTTCACAGAGTGAAAGAATTGTGTGCAAACTGACTGACTCACAATAGCTATAAAACATATCCTTTCTCTTTCTAGTCAGATTCTAGACTTTCAGTTGTCAGTATATTGCTAGATCATTTTAACAGTTACATATACATAACTATAATGCATGTTTAGGTATTAGAAATAATAGTTTGAAAAAATTCCCAGGATAAAATCTCTATAACTTATCAGAGAAGGAATAGGAATATGTATTCAGTCATTCATATTACCTAATTTTACCCAGATCTCTTTTTGTTGCCACATCCTCAAAATAATAATTTGACATTCCCTTGAACTTTCTTTTTTTTTTTTCAGTCATGTATTTTTAGGTTTTTGAATTAACAGGAAAAAAAAAATTAGCACTGTTCTCTTTTCTCCACAGCCTTCATTTGTTTCATTTCCTCTTCTGTCACCTATCTCCTAGGCAACAAAGCAAACAAAGGAAAACCTTTTATTATCAAAAAATTAAAATAAGGAATCAGATAAAAATTGAGGAATTGATGAGAATTGTCTGTTGAGGCTTATGTAATTGAAACGAAAAGCAAACACTTGTTTTTTTAACTTCTTCCATTAACACAGCAGCTGCTGCTCTAGGAACCGTCGGTGTGAAGCTGGCCCCAGAGGCCTCACTAGTGAGGGTTTGACAGTCTGCAATTAATGTTTGATCTCAAGCTTCTCTCCATTACACGTGTCGTTATTTTTCTTTTCTTTACATGAAACTATATGTCCTGTCAGGATAAAATTACTTTATGTGTTCAAAGTAAACAAATCTGTTCATTCTAGTAAAACATCCCTCAGAAGTTTCTTCCAGGAAAACCCTAAACCAGACAAAAACTTCACACTTTTTTTAGGTTATGGTTTCAATATATCTGCAAGTGATTTATTTTTCATAGTTCTTGAAATTTTGCTTGAAAATTATTTGCTTTTAATTCAAGAAATCCCTGTAATAATTCTCATTTAAAGAAAAAAATGTGCCAGTGAAATGTGTTAAATAAAATAATAGTTCTGAACGAAACCAATAGCCAAACATCTACAGTGGATTTAGTGTGTAAAGGGTGGTTACGAGGCTTGGGTTATGTGGCCAGGGTGAAGCAGGATATTTCCCTGAACACTTCACTGGCGGGAACTAGAATGCATGGGTACTTGAACTAGCCAGGCAATTCGGCACTGGCAGGGATGAACTCTGTTCACTCAGACCTGCTGTGCTCCACCCCTCATGGGAAGGGGAGCACACAGGTGTGTGGGTATAAGAACTGGGGTGAGTACTTTTGGGTGCCAGCAAGGGCAAACTCTGTACCAGCCCCATGGCAGCATCTGGAGGTGGGGGTGCCCATGACCCCTCAAGCCCTGGAAGTGTTACAGTACTGTTTTAGGTCTGCTGTCCATGGATGCCTTCAGTGTTAACAGCTCAGTGGTGGGTCAGTGTGACAGCCTTTTGCACCTGCATTCATAGCACCCAAGTTCTTGTCCAGCATCCAGCAAGAATAAGGTTGCACAAATAAATTGGAGATGGTAAATATGGGGGATTTTATTTCCAATGAAAGTGGCTCTCAGCAGGAAGGGGAGCTGAAAAGGGGATGGAGTGGGGAGGTAGTCTTCCCTTGAAGTCTGGCCATCCCCAGCTAGAATCCTTTCTGAAGCTATGCTGTCAAGCTGTCCTCCTGAAGTCAAGCCACTTCTCTCCAACATCCAGCTGTAGTCTCTGAGGTCCAGCTGCTTCTCTTCTCTCTGCTAGCTGAACCTGGGATTTTTGGTGGGGCAGAAGATGGGGGCCAGGTGGGCTGTGGATGGTTTTGGAAAAGGCAACATTCCAGGGCAAAAGCAAGGATGTAATTTCTCACTTTGGGCCATGGTATCAAGTTTCTCAGCTTGAGGGTGGGGCCCTCACCAGGGACCTGCTGTCTTCTGGCCAGAATTTCCCTGACTCCTGTCCCTATCATTTCCTCACTCTGAAAAGGCTCATCTAACTGCTATTAGAATGTGAATGGTAGCCTGGCATGGTGGCTCAACCTGTAATCTCAGCACTTTGGGAAGCCAAGGCAGGCACATCGCCTGAGGTCAGGAGTTTGAGACCAGCGTGGCCAACATCATGAAACCGCGTCTCTAATAAAAATACAAAAATTAGCCAGGCATGGTGGCACATGCCTGTAATCCTAGCTTCTCAGGAAGCTGAGGCAGTAAAATCACTTGAACTAGGGAGGTGGAGGTTACATTGAGCCGAAATCGCACCACTGCACTCCAGCCTGGGTGGCAGAATGAGACTTTGTCTCACAAAAAAAAAAAAAAAAAAAAAAAAAAAAAGATTATGAATGATGACTGGTCTTAGCTACTTCCTGCTGAAAAGGGGTGTTGTTGTGAGGAAAACCAGTAGTTGGATTCCTCCCGAAGATTTGCCTAAGTGTCCCTGGAAAAAGGGAGCCATTGTCTGAGGCTCTGGTTGCCTGACCATTTGGAGTTTGATGGCCTCTAGGTGAGAAAAAAACAAGTTTATCAGGGTTAAGTATGCATGGATCAAATATGTTTGTTTTACAAAGAGGAGTTAAAAGAAGAGTATTTCATGCCAAAGGTTACTGAAATAAGAAGTGAAATATAGTAATCATCCTAAAAACAACATTGTACCCCTGTGTTATAGAACAGAATGAAGTAAGGACAGCAAGACTCTAAAGAAGATATCAACGAAAGGTTAATTAGTAACACTAATTAAATAATAAGTCAAGTTTCATTATTAACACTAATCTTTTGTGACTTTTAGCTTCATGTCTCCAGTGTCCTTACATTGGTACTTTGGGTGCTCTTCAGGGTTGACGGAGGTAACTCCGTTGGCTTCCCAGGCCTTTACTCAGGCAATATGAGTCTATTAATCTATTCCAGTGACCCTCACTGCTGTATGAGTAGAAAGAAGTACAGTATAAGGTCCCTGCCAATCTGGGTTCACAGAAGGAGAAAGGGAAGGAAGTAAACGTACCAGTACTAGGTCTCCTGGGTTGAATAGAGGTGCCTCTAGTTCATGGGATTGGACCTTCGATAGTTGTTTCAGTTCCTGTTGGAAATGGGCCAAAGAAGTTATATGTTCAGTCAAATCAAGAGGTTTCTTGGTCTAGCAAGAAATAATTGGTGAGAAAAGCCTGTCCATACATCATTTCAAAGGAACTTAAACCTGGCTTTGAAGCAGTGTTTCTAATATGTAGTAGGGATATGGGGAGAAGGGTTGTCCAGGGGAGATGAGTCACCCAAGACAGTTTCCTGAGGTGCCTTTTGATAATATTATTTGTCTTGTCTACCTTTCCTGAAGACTGTGGTCTCCAAGCACAATGAAGGTGGTACCATATGTCTAGTGCCTTTGAGATCCCCTGGGTGACAGCCACCTTGAATGAGGGGCCATTATCACTCTGCAGGTACTTAAGGAGTCCAAAGTGAGGAATTATCTCCTTAGTACTTTTATCACCTCAGAGGCTTTCTCTGTCTAATGTGGAAATGATTCTACCTAGTTAATGAAGGTATCTATCCATACTAGAAGGTACTGGCCCCCTTGCCTTTGGCATATGGGTGAAATCCATTGGCCAGTCCTCCCCCAGCTAACCTCCTGTTCTCTGAGTTCCTGGAGGAAGAAGACATCGGTTGAGGGGATTGTTTTTAAGGCAGGTCTCTCAAACATTAACAACCTGTTTAACCATTTGTATAACATTTTAACCTCATATAACAGTCTCTAGGTCAATTGATAGGTTTTATCCTTACCTAGGTGGAAGACGGGGTGAAGGCTTTTAAGAACTTTCTATTAGTTGGTAGCCAGTAGATGAAGCTTGCCATTCTCTGATTGTAGCCATCCTGACGACTGAAAGATGTATCCTCAAGAGGTGGCCCATTCTATTTCCACAGGAGAATATTGAGGTTTTATTTCTCTAATGGTCCCTTCCAGATCAGTGTAGCTTCAAGTAGATGAGAAATCTAGGGCTCTCTCACTGCTGATTTAGCTGCTTGGTCTGCCAACCTATTTCCTTTGGCTATTTCATCCATCCCTCTTTGGTGACCTTTACAATGTATTACTGCCACTTCCTGTGGGAGGAAAACTGAGGATAATAGTGTATTAATTTCCTGATGGTATTTAATGGGAGACCTGTCAGCTGTGAGAAAGTTTCTCTCTTTCCAGATATTGGCATGGCATGGAGAATTAAGAAAGCATACTTGGAATCAGTATAAATGTTAACTGCTTTCCTTGTGCTTAATTTGAGTGCCTTCTGATGGCAATTAGTTTGACTACTTGAGCACTTGCGCTCGAAGAGAGACAAACCCCTGCTCTCAACAGTATCATTTAGAGTAACTATTGCATACATTGCTTGATGGATCCCTTGTTCTACAAAATAACTTTCATCTGTGAAGAGAATCCAGTTTGGGCTCTCTCAGGGGGTTTCCTTGAGGTCCTCTCTGGCTGCATAGGTTTGTACTACTATCTGTTCACAGTCATGTTCAGGCTCCCCAGTTACCTCTGGGAGGAAGGTGGCTGGATTTAGGGAGAGACAAGTTCTTAATTCAACTGCAGATCCCTCTAATAGCAGAGCTTGATACCTGAGGAAATGGCTCTCTCTTAGCCAGAGACTCCTCATAGAAGACAGCAGTCCTGCCACATGATACAGAGTGTAAACAGTTAAGTTATTCTCCATGGTTAACTTAGTAGCCTCTGGTACCAGCAAGGCTACTGCTGCAAATGCTTGGAGGCCGGCTGGCCATCCTTTGGCTACCTTAATTAAAGCTCCTTACTTAGGTAGCCTACAGGCTGCTGGGCTGGACCCTGGGCCTGGGTTAGAACCCCTAGGGCCATTCCCTTTCTTTCTGATGCATAAAGATTAAATGTCTTCCCTATGGGGAGATTAAGGACTGGTACCTTAAGGAATACGTATTTTAGTTGGTCAAAGGCCTTTCTAGCCTCCATTTACCAAATTAGAGAATGAATATTAGTCCAGTGGGTCTCCTTTATTAGGTGATACAAAGATGAAGCTATTTCACCATATCCAGGTATCTATAGTCTGCAGATTTCTGTAGTGCTTAAGAACCCCCTCAGTTGCTTCAGGGTTTTCGGGGAGGGGGAAGTAGGAGATGGGCTTAATCCTTTCTGAGCACAATGCCCTGGTTCCCTCTGACAAGATTAGGCCTAGGTACTTCACCGAAGTCTGACAGAGCTGAGCTTTAAATTTTGAAACCTTATATCCTCTGTTAGCCAGAAAATGAAGAAGAGTCTTACCACCCTCCTGAGAGATTTGCTCAGTTGGAGCACAGAGGTGAATGTCATCTATGTATTGTAAAACTTTAACCTGAGGATAGAGAAACTCGGAGAGGTCTCCTGACAATGCCTGCCCAAGCAAGTTAGGGTAGTCTCAGAACCCCTGAGGTAACGCCATCCTGGTTAACTGGGTGGTTTGGTTTGGTTTGGTTTGAGAGTGATCCTCAATTGCAAACAAATACTGGGAGTCAGTGTGTAATGGTATGCAGAGGAAGCATCCTGCAGGTCCAGGACATGAACCATTTAATTACCTCAGGTATTTGAGCTTGGAGGGTATACAGATTGGGAACCACCAGGTGAATGGGAACCACAATCTCATTAACAAGGCAGAGGTCTTAAACTAGTCTCATTCTCTCTTGGGTTTTTGTATCCTTGATATTGGAGTATTACAAGGGCTACTCCAGGGTTTGAGGAGGCCCTGCAACCTTGATATCAATGATGGTTTCTGGTCCCTTCCTAACTTCTGGTTTCAGGGGATATTGTTTCTGGTTAGGAAAAAAGGTGAGATCCTTAAGGTGGACCCAGACCGCTATGGCAGTTCTGGCTTGGCAGATTTTCCATTGAATGGCCCAAACTTCTGGGTTAATATCTATCTCCACTAGGGTGAAACAAAGAGTTTGTTCTGGGGCCATCATGATAGAGGTCCCCATATGGGAGAGAATATCCCTGCCCAACAGAGGAGTTGGACTTTCAGGCATAATTAGAAAGGTATGGGTAGACAAGAGGTTTCTCCAACTACAACTAAGGTGTTGGGGTAAATATCAGGTTAAAGGCCTTCCTGAGAGGCCCCTCATGGTTATGCTAAGAGAGAAGAGAGGGCCCAGATTGGACGGAACTGAGAGACCAGCCCTGGTGTCCAGAAGGAGACCAGCCCTGGTGTCCACTTTCCTTCCTTTGATTTCCAGAACTACCTAGGGCTCCTGGGTGATAATGGTAGTCTGAACCACTGGAGCTGGGAAGAGGAGACCCGGGACTCTTCAGTCCTGCTGGGGCGTTTGGGAGATTAGCTCTGCATCCAATGACCAGTGTTCCTGGTGACAGTCCACCGTCCAGTGGTCCCCATTGCAAATTGAACATGGTCAAGGTGGTTCTTCATGCTGCCTGGACAATCCTTTCTAACATGTCCTGGCTTACCACATCTGTAGCAGTTAACAGGGCATCTCAGGAATTCCGCTGTTTTGGGGCTTGTGTGGTTGCCATTAAAGCCTCTGTCTCTTTCCTGTGTTTCCTCTCTTTCTCCTGGGCCTCCGTATCTCTATTATAAAAGACCAAGCTGGCCACTTTTAGGAGGTTCTTTAAAGTACAATCTGGTCCCAGGGCCTGTTTCTGCATCTCCCTCCTGACATCAGGGGCTTTGCCTGAATAATACATTTGTCCTTTAGGATAAGTTGTCCCTCAGCTGAATCAGGAGATGGAGAGGTATGCCTTACCAAGGTCTCTCCAGGAAGGCAGTGGAATTCTCACCAAATCCCTGGTCTATCACGGATAGCTTGGTATAATTGAGAGGCTTAGTTCTGGACCTACATAAGCCCTCCCTTATGCACACTTGAAAGTGTCTCCTCTTCCATTCTCTCATGTCATCATTGAGATCCTATTTAGGGTCATCCAGTGATACTGCTTCACTTCTAGCTGGATAAAGTTTTACTACCTCCCTGACACTATATGTGATTCAAAGCTCATCCCCATATCTCTCTGCCACTTGCAGAGCAACCTGCTTCTCAGCGTTAGAGTTTGATTCAAAAGTAACATAGTATCTTTCCAGGAGAGTTTGAATACTTGGGTTAAATTCTAGAAAGCCTCTGTATATCTGTCAGGGTCATCTGAAAGCTTGCCAAGATCCCCCTTAATTTGTCTTTAGTCCTGTAGAGAGAAGGGGACCTGGACCTTACTGGGGCCAAAATCACCAGGCATCTGTTGGAGGACTAAGAGTGAGACTGGGGCTTGTCTAAGGTGAGGATTTCTAGGAGTCAAGCAAGAGAGAGGAACTGGATAGAAAGGATGTAGTAGTTCCAGAGGAGCAGGGCTGGAGGATCCTGGTTCCCTGCTGGAGGTGCCTGTGTGGTTCATTTCTTTAGTTCCCTGGGATTACCCTTGCAGCCTCTCCTGAGATGGCAAACAGGAGGGCTGGATGAATCCTACCCTGTTGGCAAAGGTCTGGATTACCCTGCAAAGTAAAGAAAGCCTGCGCGTGTGGGGCCTCAGACCATTAGCCCTCATATTTACAGAAAAGGTCCAACTGCAGGATGGTATCGAAATGAATATTCCTTCCTGAGGTCAAGCCAGTCCTTCCTGCAGATCATAATTTGGCCAAACCTTTGTTCAAAGGACTATGAGGTGATTTTGCTCCAGAGTCTGAGGGTCAAAGTAGTCCCAGTGATTCAGGATGCACTCTAGAGGAGTATAGACTGGGAATTGTGAAGATAGCTGGTAGCCCATTCTGAAACACAGGGAAATAGGCATCCCTTATTTCCCTTCCATCTTTCAGTGATAACTCAGAGTGTGAGGGAGAGAGAAAATGAGTGTCCCCACTTTCTTTTCTCTCTTTTTATCCCCAAGACCTGGTGATCTTAGATAGATACCTTCTGTGGGTGCCACTGAAGCCTGAACTCGTGGAAAAGAGAGGGCCTGTGCCTCCTTTCCCCCTAGTGTTGGCAGCCTTTGTGTTCCCTGGACCTTATCTATGTCATGGAAAGTGGCCTCCTTCCATGAAGCGTGGGCTTAATCAGCAGGAATTAGACCTACTCATTTACGCTGCGCCTGTTGCCTGGCTTTGGATTCCTCAGATTCTGGTTTTCCTTTCCAGGGCCTCAACCTAAAATTTAGAATTGAGTTTGGAACAAAAAGATGTCTCAAGGGGAGCATGGATTTATGTAGATTAAGTTCCTGACAGGCCTTATTAGCTGTTGGGGTCATTCTGTTGCCTCCCTATCTTAAGCAGAGTGATGAGGTAGGAAAAGAACTCTCTTGCATAGAAAAGAAAGAGGGGAAAAAAAACAGATTAAGAGAGGTGGAAGAGCCTCTTGCTCTATGCAAATGTGTTCCTTTAATCATTGTATCCCTCCTCTGGTTTAGACTGGCTGCTTTGGTGCCAGCAGGGGCAAATTCTACTACTCAATCGGATCTGCTGCACTCCACCCATCGCAGGATGGGGAGCATCATATATATATATATATATATATATATATAAGCATCATACATGTGTGTGTGTGTGTGTGTGTGTGTGTGTATTTAAAGAGGTGTTTATTAAGTCTTAACTCATGTGATCACAAAGTCCCACAATAGGCCGTCTGCAGGCTGAGGAGCAAGGAGAGCTAGTCTGACTTCCAAAACTGAAGAACTTGGAATCCAATGTTCACGGGCTGGAAGCATCCAGCATAGGAGAGAGATGGAGGCTGGGAGTCTAAGCCAGTCAAGGCTTTTTACGTTTTTCTGCCTCCTTTATATACTGGTTGAACTGGCAGCTGATTAGATGGTGGCTACCCAGATTAAGCATGGGTCTGTGTTTCCCATTCCACTGACTCAAATGTTAATCTCCTTTGACAACACCCTCACAGACACACCCAGGATCAATACTCTGCATCCTTCAATCCAATCAAGTTAACACTCAGTATTAACCATCACAAGGTCACCCTTTGTCAACTTGAACCCATAGAGATCTCCTGAGATCACAAATAATCTTCAAATAATGACAATAATAAGGTCATAATTATGCCTAACATAATACAACTGTCTTCCGTACAACTGGAAATGTACCAATTCCCAACCCAAATACTGTTACATAAGTTTAGCAATACTTAAATGCTGATGTGAAGTCAATAAATCTTATATCACACGATAAAAGAGAAAGGAAATAAAATGAAAATATTTTCTTCGTCCAAGTGTATACATGCACAAACGTGTTTTGAACAAAAGAAGGAAATACCCATGACAATTACAGTCCTTGTTTCTCTAGCTGGTCACATGGTCTACCTTCTTCTACTACCCATTATATATTCCCTTTGCCTTCAGCAAGCACCTCAGCAGGTCATGGTTTTCTTCCTGGTGGTGTGACCCAAACCTTCATTCCTGAAGTGTCTGTGTCATTTGTAGTCCTGCCTGGATTGGGCTGTTGTAGTTTCCCATTGACCCTAATCACAGGGCATGGTAATACTAAAAAACACCCTAATGGATCTTCTCTATTCCATACATACTCTTCCTTCCTTCCCTTGTGGAGTAGACTGATTTCATCTTGATAGTCTGAGTCAATCACCACAGCCAACTCTGTAACTCCTTTTTTAGCCTGTTGACCTAAAGGTAGGAGAAGCCCAAGTGTCCAGGTGGCAATCTTAACTTCCAGTTCAATGTCCTTGTTGTATCTCCTGGTGGCAGAGATTTTCCCTCCAAAACTAAGACCTCTAGGCCAGCAGAAGAGAATGTCGTGAAAACATGAAGTAAAAATTTTGCTAGTGCATCACTAGGGGTGATGGTGAGTGGTGCCACTTCCACTTCCACCCCTTGATTCCTGGACCTGTGAATTCTGGCTATGGGAGAAACATTGCCATATATTGGATGCTGATTCATAGCATACATGGCCTTCTGGAGAACTTTGCCCCAGCCCTGCAAAATATTGTCCCTTAGTTGCTTTGGCATTGTATTGTGACTTCAAAAGACCATTCCACCATTCTGTCAATCCAGCTGCTTCAGGATGATGAGGAATATGGTAAGACTAGTTAATTCCATTAACATGAGCCCATTGCCATACTTCTTTAGCCCTAACGTGAGTGTCTTCATCAGAGGCAATGCCTTGTGGAATACCATGATGGTGGATAAGGCATTCCATGAGTCCACTGATAGTAGTCTTGGCAGAAGCATTGCATGCAGGATAGACAAACCCATATCTGGAATAAGTGTCTGTTCCAGTGAGGACAAACCACTGCCCTTTCCATGATCGAAGAGGTTCGATATAATCAACCTGCCACCAGGGAGCTGGCTGATCAGCCCCCAAGGAATGGTACCATATCGAGGGCTTAGTGTTGGTCTCTGCTTCTGGCAAATTGGGCTCTCCACTGTGGCCATAGCCAGGTCAACCTTGGTGAGTGGAAATCCAAGTTGCTGACCTTGTGTAGCCTCCATCCCTGCCACCATGCCCACTTTGTTCATGGGCCCATTGGATAATGCCAGGATTGGCTGGGGAAAGAGGCTGAGTGATGTCCACAGAACAAGTCACCCTATCCACTTGATTATTAAAATCTTCCTCTGCTGAGGTCACCCATTGGTGAGCATTCACATGGGAAACAAATATCTTCACAGTCTTTGACCACTCAGAGAGGTCGATTCACATACATCTTCCCCAAATTTATTTGTCACCTAGTTTCCAATTATGCTTCTTCCAAATCCCTGACCATCCAGTCAAACTATTGCCTACAACTCATGAATCAGTATATAATTGCACATCTGACTATTTCTCCTTCCATGTAAAGTGCACAATCAGGTGTGCTGCTCAAAGTTCTGACCACTGGGAAAATTTCCCTTCATTACTGTCATTCAGGGATGTCATAGAAAGAGGCTGTAGTGCTGAAGCTGTCAAACCTTGGGTTGTGCCTGCATATCGTGCAGAACCATCTGTAAACAAGGCCCTAGTCTTCTCTACCTCTGTCAACTGATTGTAGAGAATGCTGCATGAGGCCATCAGTGCAGGCTGGGGGAGAGAAGGCAAGGTGTCAGGAGTGGAGACCATAGGCACTTGAAACACTTCTTCATGCAACTTACTTGTGCCTTCAGGACCTGCTAGAGCCCAATCGTGTATATACTTCCATTTGATAATGGAATGCTGCTATGAACATCTCACTTTATGGTTAGATGGGTTAGAAAGCACCCAGTTCATGATAGGCAGTTCTGGTCACATGGTGACTTGATGACCCATAGTCAAACATGCTGTTTCCACCAAAGCCCAGTAACAGATCAAGATCTGTCTCTTAAAAAGAGTGTAGCTATCTGCAGAAGATGGCAGGGCCTTGCTCCAAAATCCTAGAGGTCTCTACTGTGATTCACCTATGGGGGCCTGCCAAAGGCATCCTATCTGCCACTGACACCTCAGCCACCATTGGATTTGCTGGGTCATATGACCCAAGTGGCAGAACAGCTTACACAGTAGTCTGGACCCCTTGCAGAGCCTTCTCCTGTTCTGGACCCCACTCAAAACTGGCAGCCTTTCAGGTCACTCGATAAATGGGCCAGAGTAACATACCCAAATGAAGAATGTGTTGCCTCCAAAATTCAAATAGGCCCACTAGGCACTGTGCTTCTTTCTTTCTTCTTTTTCTTTCCTTTTTGTTTTTTTTTATTTGTTTGTTTTCAGATGGAGTCTTGCTCTGTCACCAGGCTGGAGTGTAGTGGCACCATGCTGGCTCACTACAACCTCTGCCTCCCGGGTTAAATGATTCCCCTGCCTCAGTCTCCTAAATAGCTGGGACTACAGGCATGCACCACCACACCTGGCTAATTTTTTTTTTTTTTTTTTTTTTTTTTTTTTTTGTATTTTAGTAGAGATGGGGTTTCACCATATTGGCCAAGATGGTCTCGATCTCCTGACCTCATGTTCTGCCTGCCTCGGCCTCCCAACATGCTGGGATTACAGACGTGAGCCACCGCACCCGACCACATTGTGCCTCATTCTTGGTTGTAGGAGGGGCCAAATGTAGCAACTTATTCTTCACCTTAGAAGGAATATCTCAACAGGCCCTACACCACTGGACCCCTAGAAATTTTACTGAGATTGAACTTCCCTGAATTTTAGTTGGATTTATTTTCTATCATCCTACATACAAACGTCTCACCAATCAGTTCAGCATGTTTGCTATTTCTTGCTCACTGGATCCAATTAACACAATGTCATCAATGTACTGGACCAGTGTGTTATCTTGCAGAAGCAAAAAGCAATCCAGTTCTCTCTGAATAAAATTATGACACAAAGCTGGAGAGCTGATATACTGCTGAGGTAGGACAGTAAAGGTTTATTGCTGGCCTTGCCAGCTGAAGGCAAGTTGCTTCTGATGGGCCTTACATCAGCAGAGAGTGAGTGTCCAGTAGTCCCCAAAATATCTGATCATTTCCCTGTTTCCAATGCACAGTTACCCTTTTAAAAGGTCAGAGGTCTCCTTGGGGAAGGATGTGAGAAGGATTCACTGCATAAATTGTCAGTAATGTAGTGGTGTCCTTCCTCAAGGGACCTGGACTTCCCTTCATTCAAGGGGTTCTGGGTCTGCAAACTGGCTTACGTCTGGAAATTGATTGAGGGGCTGTGATTCTTTTTTTTTTTTAAAAAATAATAATTCAAATTAATCTTCTGTGGTTTCGACCTAGAAGTTTTCTGCTTATATAAATTATGTAGTAAGTTTCCTATCAATTTCACTTATAGGATCACCGTGATTAATTAGCCAATGCCAGAGCTCTACACAAGTCAGACTATTCTAATTATCAGTTTCCCTCTGCTATCCATTACTGTAGCTACACCCATCTTGCCTTTGATGATTGAGTGCTGCCACTTGGCCCTTGCTACCTGGCAATCTAATTATTCTCATTGTATTTGAATTTCGTAGTTGAGTTACTGAGGTTCCCACTGTTAGATCTGACATACAGAGAAGAGCAAGTACAGGACTCTTCAAAGATGCAGGTGCTGCCTTAACAAATCTATTTCAGAAGGCACTGGTCAAGGTTATATCTTCTGGACCCTCTCAGCTGGGATGAGTAGGTCTAAAGTGACTAATCCACTCCACCACCCCAATCTCCCTAAGCCTTTGGATCACTTCCTCAGACATTTTCAGCTCACTCACACTGGGCCATCTTTTAATCCATATTTCAGCCACAAGCTAATAAACTTAGAACTTTTTTTTAACTCCCCGAGCTGCAACATTAAATGCAGAGTCCCTACTTAATGGGCCCAAATCAATAAATTCAGTGTCATTCAACTCTATGTTCCTTTCACCATTATCCAACACCCTTGATATCCATTCCCATGCTTGTTCTCCAGATTTCTGTTTATATAAATTTGAAAACTCAAGCAGTTCTGTTCGAGTGTAGCACATCTTCGCATAGGTCACATTCTTAGCCTCACCTCTAGGGGTCCACCGAGACTTTAGTCTAGTTATAGGACTAGGAGCAAACAGGGATGTTGGGAGTGGATCCTGAGGAGAATCAACATTATCTTGCCTGGCAACTGCCTCAGGAAAGGCCATCACTGTTGCTTCAGGCAGCACAGGGTTTGTTTCTTCAGACAAAGGTAGAAAGGCCGATGGCAGCATGGGTTGGGAGGGGATGTTGCCACTACTGGGGATGGGAAAGCTGTTTCTTCTGGTAAAAAAAAATTCATCAGAATTTACAAACTCAGTGTCCCTGGCTTCATCAGGGTCCTTTCACATGGTCCCATTCCAAGTTGCTGGGTCACATTCTTTTCCAATCAATGCCCTCACTTTAACAGTAGACACCTGGTGAGGCTGTGCATACACCTTTCATTGCAGGTCAGCCACTTGCATGATAAGAGATTGTGTCTGCCTTTCCACAATTTTGGCTCTTTCTTTACAGGAGATAAGGATCTCACTCGGGGTAATCTTAGCAGATTTGAGGCTCAGTATCTGCTTCTGAAGCCGGGAGACTGAGTCCCTGAGTTCATCATTTTACATTACTTGGTCCTCTGAACTTAGGAGCAACCAACCAGCTTCATTATGTTCCTTGGTTCTTCACTTATGGTCAAAGGTATTATGTATAGAGTCATTAAACTCTTTACCTCTCATGCATGATGAATCAGGAATGACAGATGCATTTATTTTGCATATCTCTCTAAAGAGTTCATGCCAGCCGGGCGCGGTGGCTCATGCCTGTAATCCCAGTGCTTTGGGAGGCCGAGGCGGGCAGATCACTAGACCAGGAGATCGAGACCATCCTGGCTAACACAGTGAAACTCCATCTCTACTAAAAATACAAAAAATTAGTCAAGCATGGTGGCCGGTGCCTGTAGTCCCAGCTACTTGGGAGGCTGAGGCAGGAGAATGGCGTGAACCCGGGGGGTGGAGGTTACAGTGAGCCGAGACCGTGCCACTGCACTCCAGCCTGGGCAATAGAGTGAGACTCTGTCTCAAAAAAAAAGAAAAAAAAAGTTCATGCCACAGACTATTGGTGTTCTCCATACTATTAGAAGTAGAGCCTTAGTATTTTGGGGTCTAATCATATTTATCAGACAACTCTAGAAACCCCAAAACCAATCAAAGAACTCCATCCTTAATATTCTGTTCCTCTACAACCACTCCTGATACAAAAATCTGTATTAGTCAGAGTTCTTCAGTGGGACAGAACTGATGGAATATGTGTATGTGTATATATATATATAAGGGAATTTATTATCTTAACTCACATGATCACAAGGTCCCACAATAGGCCATCTGAGGCTGAGGAGCAAGGCGAGCCAGTCCGAGTTCCAAAACTGAAGAACTTGGGAGTCAGGTATTCTAGGGCAGGAAGCATCCAGCACAGGAGAAAAACATAGGCTGGGAGGCTAGGCCAGTCTCTCTTTTCACATTTTTCTGCCTGCTTATGTTCTAGCCATGCTGGCAGCTGATTAAATGGTGCACACCCAGATTAAGGGTAGGTCTGCATTTAACAGCCCACTGACTCAAATGTTAATTTCCTTTGGCAACACACTCAGACATACCCAGGATTAATACTTTGTATCTTTTAATCCAATCAAATTTACACTCAGTATTAACCATCACAGAGTCTTTTGCGCCCATACTTGTGGCACCCAAGTTCTTGTCAAGCATCCAGGAGAAATGAGGTCACACAAGCGAATTTAAGATGGTAAATACAGAAAATTTCATTGCTGATGAAAGTGGCTCTCAGTGGGAAGAAAGCTGAAAAGGGGACAGAGAGGGAAGATAATCTTCCTGGCCAGACTCCTCTCTGAAGCTACGCTGTCAAACTGTCCCTCTGAAGTCAAGCCACTTCTCTCTGACACCCAACTGTAGTCTCCAGTGTCCAGCTGCTTCTCCTCTCTCTGCTGGCTGAGCCTGGGCTTTTTCTGGGAACAGAATGGGAGAGGGTTGGGCTAGGATGGTTTTGAAAAATTCAACATTTGAGCAGAAAAGCAGGGACATAAGTTCTCATTGTGGGCCATGATGTCAGGCTTTTCAGCTTGAGTGTAGGGCCCTCGCTAGGGACCTGCCTCTTTCTGCCCAGAATTTCCCTGCTTCCTGTGCCTATCAAGGGCATCTGGAGTCATCAGAAAAGACTTCTGCAACCTGTGTACAACATACAGCAGTATTTCTTAATTTCTTTGACTCCTGTATATTGTTAGAACCTTTTAGCTATTTCAAGCCAAACTTGGCAAAAATAAATCAAGAAAACAGCAAGACAATGGTTGCTGCCCTTTTATAACAGAGTATTGGCCCACATATTTTAGGATTGTACAAATTTTTTTCAATATTAGAATGAGAAAATAAACTACAGCATCAGTTAAAGATTTCACCTCAGGAACTGAAAATATCAACCATCATAAATACATAATTTCATCACAAAACAAAATTCCATTCCAAACAACATTTCCATGTCAAGTTCAATTTGTACCTTCCACCTACCTTAGGCTAATAAAGAAGGACTTCCTCTGGGAACTGCTATGTACTGTGCAATTATGTCATAAAATGAATAACCTGTCTGTAATCAAATCACATTTTCCTCACATCTGAGGCTGACAGGTAACCCGCCGATTATACCTATGTACTCTCATTGCAACACAAATTTCTGTCACCATGGCTACCACAGGTGAGGCAAGAATACCTAGGTGGTACTAATACTAGAAATGGCTGGTGTTTCATGAGCACCTGTGAGGTATTAGGCTCTGCAGTAGGAGGCTTTTCATTTGTATTTAACCTTCCAAATTTAGTATTGTTTTTGCAGTATGTAAATGAGAAAATTAAAACTTGGGAAGGTAAAATAATTTGCCCAGAATAGACAGCTATTAGATGGCAACATTGGAATTGAAATGCAAATCTTATTTCCAAATCTAGGGAATTTCTGCTATAACTATTGCATACAAAGGTAGGTGACAGAATCATTGGAAGTAGAATAGGTGGAAAAGGCCTTATTTTATGCTCCAAATATTATGGCATTCATTTTTGGTAAGTCACTTCAAGGCCATCACTTCTATTATTATTCTTTTTATTATTAACAAGTCTTATAATATTACTACCAGGTTTCTGGCTTGGGTGGCTGGATTTGCAAATATAGGTAGGATGTTCATTCAGTGTAAATATATTTGAATATATTAAACTTATGGTACTTGTTTGATATCCATTTTATCTTTTCTAATCCAGTGGCAAGAAAACTGTAAGCAAGCAACAGCCAGGTACATTGAGAGGATAGTGCCTTTTGACAGTACTCTATGTAAACACAGAAATTCTATGGTAGCCTTTTAAAATGTGTTTTGAGAATCAGAGTGAGTCACTATAAAGGGATAACCTTAATCACTTTTTATACCTGCCAGCTGGAATCCTAACTGGAAATTCTGCAGGAAGACAATGACTGACTGCTAATGCTTTCAGTTGTTGATGACCTAAAAAAAATTGCTGTATCATTCATTCTTAAAAGATTATTATTGTAACTGTATTGTTTTAGTGGTGTGAAGGTATGTTTCCTATTTCTTGTGATTTATAGCTCTGTATTCCCATGAATGTAGCGATTTTCCACAGGCAAATGTGCAATGGAAAGGAAAGGATTAAATCAACGTTGATTCTTTGTCACATGAAGTAACTTTTATCTGTGCAGTTAATAATTCCTTTTTTTGGTAATTATATTACTCACTTGCTTCTATATTGTTACATAATAGGCTGAGGATTTCCAATTATATTTCCCTTTATATACTGCAGGCAACTGTCCAGCATAGAGAGAGTGATTCATTAAAAACAAAAATGCAATGCACACGTGTAAAATTATAATGTGGATATAAATTAAATTATCAAAATTTGAAATCATGGAAATCTGGATGTTATCTCTGACTACTTTGCAATTCACTTTGAAAATACAGGATTTTTTGATAGTAAAAAAATATGAACTAGAGTTGCATTTTTTTGAATTGGCAGAACACAGAATCTACACCATTCTATAAATAATTCCTAAACATTGGATTAAACATAAGTAAATAAACTTTTTAAAATTATAACAGTTTTACAGCATATATACAGACTAAATTTTTTAAGCCTATATTTTAATATAGCTAATAAATATATAGGGGCTTTATAAATATAGTTTTAAAGTGTTAAAGCCTGTTCGACTCTATGTAAGAACAATTTTATCTTATTTAAAATATATTTACAGGACAGCTTTGGCCCTTTTGAGCTCAAAAAATTAACATTTCCAATTTAAATACTTTTTATCTTTTTTTATCACAACAAAAACATATCTAGTCATCAACTTTTCATACTGACTCACAACATGGTTTCCTTAACAAGTTCATTTGAAGGTCATAGATGTTTTGCTTTCCAAATATTTCAATCTCATTGATTGCACATTTTAACAGAAGTTTAAGGTGACATGAAGAAAATTTTATATAAACTGCAGTCAATTTTGCATGGCAGAAAATATATGTTATATTAAATATAATGGCTTAATGTTTTCCATGTTTTATTCTGTACATTCATGTGAAATGTCACATTTCAGATAGTATTATTAAAACATTCTCTTAAAAATAGAAAACCTAGATTGCACATGTGATATGCAATATTCAACTTGAAAAAGATATGTGAATGATTTTTGATTGGGTTACTGTCTCAATAGCAGAATGTGTATTATGTGTACAACACAACACTTAATTAACATTTTACTGTGGTAAATTAATGCAATCCTCCTAAAAATTACCTTCAGGGATTTAAAGCACTTGGTCTTTAAGTTTTCTGGGTCACAGACTCCTTAAAGGAGCATTTCTGACAATGCTATTCCCAGATATATAGGCACCACCTTATGTACAATGGCAAAGATTTCCAGACCACCTGGGGACTATATATCATAATGATGAATATTTATGTGTCTGAATGAAAAGAACAGACATCTCTTGGGTGCTTTTAGCTTTTGAGCCTATGAATCACATTTGGGGGCAACCACAATTATATATTATATATATAATATAAATATGCCATGGATAGTCTCAACTACGAAAGACAAAAGAATCTCCTGCAAAATAGAAGCAAACTGAAAGTACTTTCTGCTTCATTGGATTGATTATATTCAGACTCCTTCCTCAACTTTTATTTCTCCATGCCAACTTTCTGGAAACATTACAGGAGAAATAGCCCTTTTGTTTGCAAAAGGTGTGACAGATTTTCTAGGTTACTTGATGATAGTGCGCTTTAGTTATGCCATTCTCCCAAGACAAATTGGGCTTTATTTTTGTCTTAGAAAAAAGAAAGAAAAGGGAAAAGTGTATTACTATCAAATGACATAATAATTTTTATTTAGATTAGCAAAAAATCAACACTGAAATGAGAAAATATGAGCTTGTTTTTATATTTTCACCCAAAGTTGCGCTTAGCATTCTTTAAAGCAATATAAATACATTTTAGAAGGATATGCAGTTACATTAATAAGATTAGTTTCATTGTTTCTAGCATCATTTTTAAGGTGACCAAGTCAAATGCCTTAATTTAAATATCTTTATCAATCAATAAGGTATGAAGAGCAAGACTTTATCTGGTAACTACTTCCCTAAATTAGTTAAGATGATTTTGCAACTGCTAATTAAGGGCACAGAAGGTGCCAGAAAGTGTGATATTCTTCCAGCCTTCAGATAACTTAATCCTATGTTTTGATAAAATATGCACATATTAATAATTACTGAAGTACAAGACAGTAAATCCATGACCTTCTCATCTTACTTATGAGACCCACACATAAAGTGAGGTGAATTCCTAAATGTTAATTTGTTATTGCTGGTTGGAGAAATAAAAAATAACAATTAAAGAAATGTGTATGTGTGTAATTTATATGTGTTTTAACATGTGAGCTACTTTGTACTTGGAATAATTGTTTTTATTAAAAAATCAGGGAAACATATTTCAATGTATTGCAAAACAGTAAGTGTGGGTTATTAAATTTTAAATATCCTACCCGTTACATTGACTTCATACTTTCTGGATTTTTAACTGAGGTCTATGAGTGTTCTTCAGAGTATCTGTAAATCTCTGATATTTTAATTAAAAATGTGTGTGCATGTGAATGTATATGTTATTTTTATGGGAAAAAAACTAGCTTTCATTAGCTTGTAAACAGTATCTGTGACCCAGAAAATGTCAAGGGGTTGGTACATTATCTGTCCTAATTATTCATTGTAAACTTTAAAACAATGACTCTGAAACATTGATATGATTATTTATTCCCAGAGAGTTAGCATGAGATAATAGACTAATTAAAATCTCTTTTTGCTGGAATCAAATTACTGAAATGTTCAATGTAGAAAACAAATATTAGCCCATAGCAACCTGAAAGCAAAGTATTTCATGAACTGAATAATGCAAAATAAGAGAATTATAAGTCAAATATGATGAAATTCATTTAAAGTAGTGCTTTCCATGAGAAGAGCCTTATACATGAACACAATTTCAAAATATTTCATGCAATTTCTATTTCTGTTGGAATTAGCTTTCTGCACCCGTTAGATAATGTTGTGCCAATTAGTTAACCAGTATCATCTAGGAGGAAGTTAAGTGTGAAATTATTGGAGATAATTTATTGTGTAGAATTTGTTCTTCACTTGTTATATTATTAAAATATGCAAATAAAACTATGTTTTCAAATAATGATGACATATATTTATGGTTTCCAGATATGTTATAGAATGACAAACTAAGTGTGAATTTCAAATAATGAATAATTTTTAGCATAACTATGTCCCAAATATTGTATGGAACATACTTATCCTAAAAAAAAATTTGTCATTCATCTGAAGTTGAAATTTAACAAAGCATGCTATACCTTTATTTGCTAAATATGACAATCTTGTATATATATATATCAAATATTAAAAATTTCAGAAGCAACAGAAAATAGCAAATATTACACTAAATTTTCAGATGGGCAGTTTAAGAAATAAATTCTCTTGAGAGTCAATATTATCTTATCAAAACATAAAAATAAATGCTTTCTATCTCTTCAACTGAATAACAGATTAATATACAGAATAAAAAAGTCATTATAAAATTAAATTTTAAATAAAGGAATGTACCATTATCTTTGATTATCACATTTAATAGAGACTCTTTATCTTTTATATATAAAAAAAGATGCCCTCTACAAATGAAATAGTTTCCAGGATTGGAGCAACTGTATCGAGAAATGTTTACAGTAGGCAGAATGTATAAAACAATGACTAAAGTGTTGGAGCACAAAAAGTTATTGATATGATTTGGTTCTGTGTTCCCACCCAAATCTCATGCTGAATTGTAATTCCCAATGTCGGAGGTGGAACCTGGTGCAAGGTGATAGGATCATGGGGGTGGTTTCTAATGGTTCAGCACCATCCCTCCAGTACTGTCTTGTGATAATAGAGTTCTCATGACATCCAGCTGTTTAAAAAGTGTGTGGCACCTTCCCATTCACTTTATCTCTCTCTTGCCAGCCATGTGAAGACCATGATTGCTTCCCCTTCACTCCTCCACCATATTGTAAGTTTCCTGAGGCCTCCCCAGAAGCAGAAGCCTGCATAGTCTGCAGAACTGTGAGCCAATTAAAACTCTTTTTTCTTTATAAATTACTCTGTTCCATGTATGTCTTTGTAGCAATATGAGAATGGACTAATACAGTTAGTTATTAAACATGAATTTACCATAAAACTATCCTGTAGTCATAGGAGAATAGTCATAGAACTGTCCTGATGTATGTATGTAGAGAAAGAAGAGAATATACATTGGAGGAAGAAACGTTGAATGGCACTTAAAAATTGAAAAAGAGAGAAGGATAAAGGGTAAAAGAAAACCTTGGTAGTAAAAGGGCAAGATAAAATCAGAAGTAGACGTGAATGGAAGCAAAGAGTTAAACTAGCAAGTTGGATTGAGACTGTTCTATTTGGAAAAGAAAAATAAATGTAATTTATAGAGTTTGTCCAAGTTGGAGAGCCCGTTGAGAAAGGCAGGCTAAAAGGTGAGCAAGGGGAGGAGGAAATATTCACGCAGATCCCAGATAGGTTGTATAAGTTAGCAACAAAATGTATAACTGCAAGTCATACAGTCAAAGATGTAGTTGTTGGGAGGTAGATTCTGAGTGAGTGATGGGATGAGCTGAATGTATTATACACAGTATCAGTTGTTGGAAATAGTTTAGTATGTCTATGTGAATATAATGACTAATTAGTGCTTGCTATTTGTGTTTATCAAATAATATTGTTTATTGGAAAATGTAATGATATGAGACTTGTCTAAATGGCATTTGCTTACTGTCTTGCACCCTGTTTGGGTAAAAGAAGAAGTGAAGCAGTTTCACATCATTACACAGCGTGTGGAATGGAAAAATGTTCACATCATTACATAGCATGTTGAATGAATAGATGAATGAGAGAAAACAAACTCGGAGATATTCACAAATATTGTACTGAAGCAACTTCTTTTCCCAAATAGTTAAAGAACTTGTTCTTTGGCTGGAAGGTAGGAGAAAGAGGAGGATAGAGAGAGATTTGTTAAAGGATATAAAATTAGAGCTAGATAAAAGAGATAAGTTCTAGTGTTCTATAGCACTGTAGGATGACTATACTTAACAATAATACATAGTTTCAAATAGGTAAAAGAAGGATGTGAAATACTCTGAACACAAAGAAGAGGTAAAATATTTGAGATAATATACATGGTAATAATACTGGTCTAACACTATGCATTATGTTATCAAAACATCACTATGTACCCCATAAATATGTAAAATTAGTATATGTCAATTAAAAATTAATCAGATGCCAAAAAAGAACTTGTTATATTTAATAATCTAAATTATTAAAAGATAATATTTAATAATCTGTAGTATTGAAATTAATCTGCTTTAGTCAGTAAGAAAAATTAGTTGTTTTTAAAATGAAAAAGTCTCTGCTCCTTGATATCAATTTCAAGATTCAGTGCCAATATTCATGAATAGGAATACAGATGTATAAACTAAGTAGGTCTTCAATATAGTTAGAGCATTTCTGCAAATCATATTCAAATGGTAAAATATGGTAAACTCTTTTAAATTCTATGGGAAATAAAACTTTTTTTTAAAAAAGAAGTTTGTTATAATTTTCAAAAGAAGGAAGAGGCATATAGAAACCCATACTGAGGTAATTATGAAGAAAATACAAATCATTTAGAATTAATAGGTTCTTGAAGAGCTCATAATATTTTGAAGACTAAGAATAAATGTCCTTCTATTCAGATTTCTAGAGCTTCCCAGCTGGTTGTAACACATATTCATTTAAATTAGTTGTTTTTAAGATATTTTAATCTTTTTTTAAGAAGTTATTTCTATTGGGAGTGCTGCAATTCTAATTTAATTAATTTATACTAAAAAACTGATTTGTAAGAAAATAATTAAGATACAAGGAGATATAACTTTATGCCCTCTAGACAGGGAAAAATTTAAGAAATCTGACAATATCAAATGTTGGAGAGTGTGTGTGGATCAAATTTGCTGTTGAGAGTGAAAATTTGTCTAACTATTTTCAAAACAATTCAACACTTTGTTGTACAAATATCTTTTGGACCCATGATTTCTAAAAAAGTATTTGTTCAAGTGCACGTAAAGACAAAAATACAAGAATATTTCAGCAGTACAGTTTGCAAGTGGAAAACATTGGAAGCAAACCTAATACTTTAAGATTGTGAAATTAACTTAAATTAACTTAAAGATTGTGATGTTTTCACAAAATGGAGCACTTCACACGATTAATGAACTACAGTGTCATGAATGTTGTGATGTGCCACCACAACCCCAGTTTGTACCAAAACAGTCATTGTTTCAACTTCCAGGAGTGTTTTCTGCTGATAGTTGATAGCTAATTGCTCTTGGGGAATTACCTTTGGTCAAAAATAGCTGCTTCATATATGGGCAGTCCACATCTAAGAGGTTACAAAAGTCTGACCACCTTACTTCTATCTGGGATTTTTCTGAAGGGTGCTCCAGCTTCAGAGCCTCCCTTGGATTTAGCCAAGGTCTCTCTTGCAACTACGTTGTAGTTCATTGTCTCCTTTACCCAATCTTCCTTTCGTCATCCCTTACAGATGTGGTTCCTGAGAGCACTTGCCAATAAATCACCTTCACACAAATTTTGTCTCAGAGTCTGTTTTCTAGGAGTCTGAACTAAGGAAGATGATATGAAGAAGAGTGTTAGAAACAGATTCTAAATGGAAATTTTGTAGCTGGGTCACCAGTTGGCTACTGGCAATGAAGACCTCATCAATGACAGAAACTTTCCATGTGTATTCATTCCAAGTCATACACTTTTTGGAGACATAATACAATGCAAACATCTATAGGAAACTTCTCCACAAGTGTTGCTACTTGTTATCAAATATCCTAATAATCTTTTCCATCTCTTTCTTCTTTTTCACTATAATGTCTATTTTACAATATAAGTGGGTATTGGCAAAATTTATAGAATTGGTATAATTGCCAGATTTATTGCTTATACTAGATAGAATGGAAAACCTCAGCTTTGACAGTGGCTATAACTTCACCTGGCCTGTCTATTAACCTCTAGGAGAAAAAATGATTGCTTTGTTTACAAGATTTACCTCTGTTATGTCTTTTCTAAAACAATTTGAATGCAGGATAGAATAATTATTCCATCAATTATAATTCAAACAGTTATATAGAACAATTATTTTATCAACATATACAGTCAAATCCATTAAATGATGCTTCTTGGTTTAATTATATGGAAAGAAGTACTGCATCAATGACACTAGATGGAGTATTTATAGTACCAGGTATGATGTAGCGGAATAATTGCTAAATTTTGCTGGTTGTGAACAGAAAACAGTGTAAGTGATATACTACAAATGCATTATCTCAATATTGGAAAGGTTTAGGGAAAAGTAATTGTAAGGACTATGAAATCAGATGGCTATTGAGATGGGGAGGGCTTGGGGAAAATCAATGCATGGGAGAAAGCACATTTATGGCCTAGCCCTAGGGCTATTTTACCTTGCTTTCTTCTCTGTCAGATACAGTTTGGAGGAAACTGGACATTCTGCAGAATATCACATTGACCCACTGTGCCAATATAATGATATTGATGATCATGTTAATCAATGCATCACAAATACTTTGGTAAGACACTTATAGTCAAGAGGATGGTAAGCCTTATGAAGGTGTAGGGATCTACTGCAATTGTAAAACTTAACAAGGTTGGAGAAATCCAATAGTCTGAAGGATTCAAGGCCATCCTGGAAAATACACTTCTTTATTTAAGTTCTTCGAACCACTCCTCCAGAAAACCAGTGCGCCTCTTTTTCTGGGGTACTTGTATAAGAGAACGGTTAGTACAACAAACCATAGTCCCTACCTCTGCAGCTATTTTGAAGCTAGAATTACTACTCATTGTTTTCTCCTATTTTATACATTCTACATTTCCTTCACCATCAGCTACCAACTGATCAACTGGCCTCAGTGTCTTAGCTAAGGGTGTCAAGTCCTCACCCCAGAGAAGTCTGAGCCCCTAGTTGCTATACACTTCCAGCTACTAACTACAACTGTAATTTATGGTCAAACTTGGGCAGGGAAATAAGTGGCACCCAAGTAAGTCATCTAGCCAACAGTTTTTTTTTCCGACCCACATTTTGAAAAGGAGTCCTATTCTTCCTGATGATCAGGGTAGCTAACTCTTCCAAGATGGTGATGTCAAAAGGACACATCAGGATGAAGGGGTGCCCCACTGGCCACATCTGGCACAATTTTAGTATCATAGGAAATAACAATACTAACAGATTTTAGTTGAATAAGATTTCATGAATCAATATAGAAATCAGACAGAGAGAAAAAATATTTAAAATGACTTAAAATGTTAATGATTGAGGAACTGTTGTGTGGTGGTATATGGGAATTCTTTGGACTAATCTTGCAATTTGTCTGTACATTTAAAATTATTTAAAAATAAGATATTAAAAGGCTAACCTTTTAAAAGTGAGACATGGAAGTTTCAAAACTAAGATTCAAAACAACAAACTGAAATAAGTTAGATTTGAGTTGTCTAGACAAACACATGGGCCAGGTTCTTACTGACTTTTCAATGAACTTCAAAACAGGCACGGACATTTTGGTTGTCTATTGATAATTAGAAGTATTATGATCTGTGGTTTGGATTTACTTACAGTCTCATTTTGGGGTTCTGGTTTCTAACTTATTTAAAACTGTAAACCCACCATGATTCAGGACTTCTGATTCATATTGCCTAATTTATGACACTGCATTGAATTCAGAATGCATGCTGTGATGCCAAATTTATTTTACTAGTTTCTTATTGAGTATTTAGGACTATGGAATTACTTGAAGAAAAAAATAAATATAAACAACTATCAGGGGATATAAATGTCTTAGATGAAAATTGTCTAAAGAATTTAGAATTTTCTAGAGGAATTTGTTTAAACAAAACTACCAGCTTCATGAAATAATACACTTTAAAATAACAAATATAGAGTATCAGGAGAGTTACCACTTTCAGACTCTGAAGTGATTCTGATTAGGTCAAATCAGCTATGTAACAATTAAAGAAAAAAACTTAAATACCATAAATTATACTACTACCATATTAGTAAGATACGCCTAACAAGTTATTCAAATCATATTGCAGTCTTCAAACATAGAAACCATTCCATGTGTATTCATCCAAGTCATAAATTTGTTGGAGACATAACACTATGCAAACATCTACAGAAAACTTTTCTACGGGTGTTGCTACATATTATCAAAGACCCCAATAATCTTCTCCTTCTCTTTCTTCTTTTTAACCATAATGTGTATTTTACAATGTAAGTGGGTATTGGCAAAATTTATAGAATTGGTATAATTTCCAGATTTATTGCTTATACTAGATAGAATGGAAAACTTCAGTTTTTGGCTATAACTTAACCTGGCCTGTCTTTTAATCTCTAGGAGAAAGAGTGATTGCTTTGTTTACAAGATTTACCTTTTTTATATCTTTTCTGAAACAATGCGAATGCAGGATAGAACAACTATTCCATCAACTATAATTCAAACAGTTATGTAGAATAATTATTTTATCAATGTATGCAGTCGAATCCATTAAATGATGCTTCTTGGTTTAATTATATGGAAATTTATATCAGCCAACTCTGAATTTATCACTTTGTAGATATGAAGCCAGAAAAGGGTAGAAAATCTAACATGGAGTCTCAGTGTGTGGCTCTGGGGTGGAATCCACAACATGTTTCAAAAGGTCCATGAATAAGATCACCTGAAAAGCAATGAAAAGAATGTTTGGCAGGAAGCCAGATTTTTATTTTTTTAAGGTTTTCATAGCAAAGCTAAGAAAAAGTAGCAATAAATGCTCTTAGTTTTAGGAAAAATAGACTAAAGTTTTAAATTTATTTTTAGTAGTCAGTGTAATAGATTAATGAGGATGAAAGTCAAACAAGAGAGGGCAAGGGAAGAGTTGGGGCAGAGAGGAAATAAAGACAATAGAAGTCAAAACCACTTTCCTCTAAGAATTGCCTGCATACATTGACTAGTATCTTTCATAGGATTCTGTCAGCTAATTAGTACATATAATTCATCCATAAGTCTTAATTACTGAGTCATATTATTCTGAACTAACTTATTCTCCTTCCATGACCCAGTGCTATTAAAAACATAAATATATTGTTCACATCACCCTAATAAACATGAAAGGTAAGAAAACTGTTCACTAAAGGAAGTTTTTAAGAAAAAAAAAAAAACTTTTCAAGTAAGATTCTATTAGAGAAATCAACCATTGAGAATGTAATCTGTATTAAAAATGTTCCTGAAAAGACAATTACACAGTAATTCAAAAAAATGTGTGTGTCTCATTATAGCATTTTGACCAGCTTTGATTTACAGAGGAGTTAACTAGTCAATCATAACAATAGTAGGAAGTGCCTCCTGATGAGAGACTCCTCCAGTGTTACTGTAATTTCTACAAAATGTTTCCTCTTTGATACTTCTTGTTTATGATAGATAGATTAAGACCATTCTTTGCACCAGGCATAACAAATAGAATTCCCTTTTTTATTTTCTAGTTTCTTAGAAGAAAATGTTTTAATAATATGCTTTTTCATGGGAGGCAGTCTGATTTATTCATAAAATACTTTAGATTCTGTTTATGTATTAGTTTAACCTTTATTTCAGTTTCATGTTTTAATGATCTACTTATTTCTGTTTTCGCTTTTAACCAAAATCTAATTTTAGTTACACTTATTTATTCTTTTTAAAGATTCTACCACTGAATGGAAACATGGCATTGTTTAATTTTATTTTAAGTGGCCAACTTCAGTAGGGATTACACACTGGTAATAAACCCATCTGGGAAATGAAATTGATTGTGAAAACATCTCACCAATTTCTTTAGGCCAGTATCATTTAAATTATTCAAAGTGAGAATTTTAAACTGAACCATGTAGGTCCATTTTGAACTTTGTTTATAAGAGGGTGAAATAATCTGCATCTGTGAGCCAGGGACTATGTATCATTAGTCCCTTAGTCACTCTTGTCCTCACTTGTCTCATTTACAGAGTGAGAAAATAGGAGTACATAATTTCCATGGTCCCTGAAACTCTGATCCTATGATTTGCTTTCTTTCTACTTCATGAGTGTGACTCCAATATGTACAGGCAAAAATATGTCAAAAGATATAGCCCTAAGTCTAGGGCCTTGTGAACTCTCAGTAAATAAATAATTGAATCAGTAAATGAAGGATACTTTGAAAGGAAATCAACATAAATAAAGCATCCCTGTCTAAACCTGCTCTTCCGTTTGCTTGGAATTCTTTTCCCCCAGTTCTTCATATGGCAAGCTCCTCATCACTCTTACTGCAGATCCACTGTCACCTGACTCCTCTACATTCTCCTTTGTTGCCACCTGTCCCAGGGAAATAGTGAAAATGCTTTATAAAGTTTCAGTTCCCTGCATCCCCCAAGAAAAATTATGTTTAGAAACCTTCTCCAAGAGATTTATTTTACTTATTTAGTTGTCCTAGTAATCATAAACACATTAGTTTGACATAATGAGTTAAACAGTGTACCTGAAGAAACTGAACATTCAAATATAATGAATTTAACTGATTAAAAGAGAGTGTTCTTTGGAGATTAAGCAATAATTGCAGATGTTTCATTTACTGCTTAAAATATTCTGATTCGAGAGACTTAAGCGTTGAAAGCATTTGAATGGATTACTAAACATTGAGTTTAAAATATGCAAAAATAATTGATTCTATTTTTGGCCCAGAATGAAGCATGTATAATGAAAGCTGAATGTATCAGCTAAAGCCTTATTAAAGGAGTAAATTTACCCTCATAAAATTGGGACAATCACTGTGATAGGGTTAGGATCCTGTAGACTGTGAGTTTCCTTGTTTTTGATGATCTTGACAGTTTTGTGTAATCATGGCCAGAAATTTATACAATGTCCTCAATTGGTTTTGTCTGGTGTTTTCCTCATAATTAGACTAGGATTCTGGGCTTTTTGGAGAATGACCACAGAGGTGAAATGCTATTTTCATGTGATAGAGTTTTGCATTCTGTTTACCATGATTAGATATCACTCCATCTAATGGTCTAAAATTATGTTATACAGATTGCATGTTACTCATAGAAAAGTTTTTATAAGTTGATTTACCTAATATCTGTCTCCCACAAAATAGAATGTAAGCTCCATGAAAGCAAGTATTTGCCTGTCTTGGCCATCACTCTATCCCTGGAATAATGAAGAGTGTCAAACACATAATAGGAATGTGATTAATATTTGTTGAGTGAGTGAATAAAAGAGCAAGATAATGTATCTTGGGTATAAGTAGCTGAATCCCATTTTAACTCCAGCTGAATGCTGTAGTCAATACACACTGTACTGTACCAAGGTACTATATGAAGTCAGGGTTCTCTAGACTTATAGAACTAATAGGATAGATGTATCTGTGCAGGGAAGTTTATTAGGAGAATTGATTCACACAATCACAAGGTAAGGTCCCATAATAGTTCATCTACAATCTGGGGATCCAAGAAGCCAGTCTGAGTCCTAAAACTCAAAAGAAGGGAAGCTGATAGTGCAGCCTTCAGTCTGTGGCCAAAGGCCCGAGAGCCCCTGGCAAATCACTGGTTAAGTTTAAGAGTCCAAAAGTTGAAGAACTTGGAGTCTGATGTTCCAGGGCAAGAAAGCACACAGTATGGGATAAAGATGGAGGCCTGAAGACTTAGCCAGTGTAGTCTTTCACATTCTTCTGTCTGCTTTTATTCTAGCCATGCTGGCAGCTGATTAGATTGTGTCCACCCAGATTGAGGGTGGGTCTGCAACTCCCAGTTCACTGACTCAAATGTTAATCTTCTTTGGCGACACTCCCACAGACCCATCCAGGAACAATACTTTGCATCCTTCAATTAAATCAAGTTGACACTAAATATGAACCATCACAAGTCCACCCCTTATCAACTTGAATCCATATACATCTCCTGAAATCATACATAATCTTCAAATAAAGATGATAGTAAGATCATAATTATACTTCATGTAATACAGCTATCTTTCTGACAACCAGGAACACACCAATAGCCAACCCAAATGCTATTTCACAAAGATAACAGCACTTAAATGCTGACAGGAAGTCAACAAATCTCATGCCCCATGATAAAGAAAAAAGAAAAGCAATAAAATGAGGACATTTTCTTAATACAAGTGTATACATGCACAAACATGTTCTTTACAAAATAAGGAGGAAATACTCGTGAAGGTTATACTCCTGGTTTCTGCAAACAGTCATGTTGTCATAGGTGGTATTGATGACTACCTTCTTCTAGTACCCATTCTGCATTCCCATTGCCTTCAGCAAGCACCTCAGCCTCAGCAGGTCATGGTGTTTTACCTGGTGGAATGACCCAAACCTTCATTCCTGAAGGGTCTGGGCCATTTATAGTCCTCTCTGGATTGGGCTGTTGTAGTTTCCCATTTACCTTAATCACAGGGCATGGTAATACTAAAAGATGCCTAATGGATCTCCTGTATTCCATGCATACTCTTCCTTATTCCCATTGTGTAGTAGAGGACTAATTCATCTTGATAGTCCTGGTCAGTCACCTCAGGCAACACTGTAACTCCCTTCTTAGCCTTTTGACTTAGAGATAGGAGGAGCCCAAAGTTTCCAGATACCAATCTTAACTTCCAGTTTAATGAAATCATTGTGTCTCCTGGTGGCAGAGATTTTCCCTCCAAAACTAAGACCCCTAGGCCAGCAGAAAGTAATGCTGTGGGAACAGGTAGCAAAAATTTTGGTAGTGGATCACTAGGGGGGATGGTGAGTGGTGCCACTTCCATTTCCACCCCTTGAGTCCTGGACCCGTGAATCCTGCCTGTGGGAGAAACGGTACCATATATTGGATGCAGATTCAGAGCATACATATACAGCCTTCTGGAGAACTTTGCCTCAACCCTGCAAAGTACTGACAGCTAGTTGGCATTGTAATTATGACTTCAAAAGGCCATTCTACCCTTCCATCAATCCAGCTGCTTCAGGATGATGGGGAACATGGTAAGACCAGGGAATTCCATGATCACAAGCCCACTGCTACACTTCTTTACCTGTAAAATGAGTGACTTGGTCAGAGGCAATGCTATGTGGAATGCCATGATGGAGGATAAGGCATCCCATGAAGCCGGGGATGGTAGTCTTGGCAGTAGCATTGCATTCAGGATAGGCAAACCCATATCCACAGTAAGTGTCTATTCCAATGAGGACAAACCACTGCCCTTTCTATGATGAAAGAGGTCTAATATAATCAACCTGCCATCAAGGAGCTGGCTGATCACCCTGAGGAATGGCACCATATTGATGGCTCAGTGTTGGTCTCTGCTGCTGGCAAATTGGGCACTCAGCAGTGGCCATAGCCAGGTCAGCTTTGGGGAGCAGAAGTCCATGTTGCTGAGCCCTTGCATAACCTCCATCCCTGCCATCATGGCCAATTTGTTTATGTGCCCATTGAGTAATGATAGGAGTGGCTGGGGATAGAGGCTGAGTGGTGTCCACAGAATGAGTCATCCTATCCACTTGATTATTAAAATCCTCTTCTACTGAGGTACAGTAACCCTTTGGTGAGCTCTCACATGACATACACATATCTTCAGTTTTTGACCACTGGGAGAGGTCCATCCACACACCTCTTTCCCAAATTTCTTTGTCACCAGTTTTGCAATCAAGGTTCTTCCAAATCCCTGACCATCCAGCCAAACCATTGACTACAGCCCATGAATCAGTATATAATGGCACATCTGGCCACTTCCACTTCCAAGCAAAGTCCACAACTAGGTGCACTGCTCAAAGTTCTCACCACTGGGAAGATTTCCCTTCACTACTGTCCTTTGGGGACGTTTTAAAAAGGGGCTGTTGTACTGCAGCTGTCCACTTTTGGGTGGTGCCCGCATATCTTGCAGAACCATCTGTAAACTAGGCTCTTGTATACTCTTGCTCTGTCAACTGATCATAGAGAACTCTGTATGAGGCCATTGATGCAGGCTGGGAGAAAGATGGCAAGGTGGCAGGAATGGAGAATGTGGGCATTTGAGCCACTTCCTCATGTAACTTACTTGTGCTCTCAGGACCTGCTCTAGCCCTATCACCTATATACCACTTCCATTTGATGATAGAATGCAACTGTGCATGCCCCATTTTAGGGCTAGATGGGTCAGAAAACACTCTTAAAAGGAGAGTAGTTATCTGCAGAAGACCCTGCTCCAAAATCCTAAAGGTCTCTGCTCTGATTCACTGATAGTGGCCTGCCAAAGGCTCGAAATGACATCCCTGTCTGTCACTGAGACCTCAAACACCATTGGATCTGCTGAGTCATATGGCCCAAGTGGCAGAGCAGCTTATACAGTAGCCTGGACCTGTTGCAGAGCCTTCTTCTGTTCTGGACCCCACTGAAAACCAGCAGGCTTTCAGGTCACTCAATAAATGGACCAGAGTAACACACCCAAATGAGGAATGTTTTGCCTCCAAAATTCACATAGGCCAACTGGGCATTGTGCCTCTTTCTTGGTTGTAGGAGGGGCCAAATGCAGCACCTTACCCTTCATCTTAGAAGGAATATCTCAACAGGTCCCACAGCACTGGACCTCTAGAAATTTTACTGAATTTTAGTTGGATTTATTTCCCATCCTCCTGTACACAAATTTCTCACCAACAAGTCCAATGTGTTTGCTACTTCTTGCTCACTGGATCCAATCAGCATAATGTCATCAATGTAATGGACCAATGTGATGTCTTGTGGAAGGGAAGAGTCATCAGGATCTCTCCAAACAAGATTACGACACAGAACCGGACAGTTAATATATCACTGATGTAGGACAGTAAAGGTTTATTGCTGGCCTTGCCAGCTGCAGGCAAATTGCTTCTGGTTGGCCTTAAGGACAGGAATGCAGAAAAAGGCATTTGCCAAATCAATGGCTGCATACGAGGGACCATGAGATGTATTTTGTTCAAGCAGTGAAACCACATCTGGTACAGCAGCTGCAAATGGAGTCACTGCTTGGTTAAGCTTACAATAATCCAGTGTCATTCCCCAAGATGCATTCATCTTCTGCACAGGCCAAATAGGAGAGTTGAGCTGAGATTTGTTGGGAATCACCACCCTTGCATCTTTCAAGTCCTTGATGGTGGCATTAATCTCTGTAATCCCTCCAGGGATGCAATGTTGTTTTTGATTTACTATTTTTCTAGGTAGAGGAAGGTCTAATGACTTCCATTTGTCCTTTCCCACCATAATAGCTTTCACTTTAACAGCAAACACCTGGCAAGGACATGCATGTACCTTTTGTTGCAGGTCAGCCACTTGTGTGATAAGAGCTTTATGTCTGATTTTCCACAACTTTAGCTCTTTCTGAACAGGAGATAAGTCATTTCTCCCACTCAGAGAAATCTGAGAAGATTTGATGCCTCTGGATCCAGGAAAGAGAATCCCTGAGTTTATCATTTTCTTTCATCACTTTATCCAGTTAACTTAGGGGCAACCAACCAACTTCATTATATTTGTTGGTTCTCCATATATGGTCAAGTGTATTATGTATAGAGTTACTAAACTCCTTGCCTCTCATGAGGGGTGAATCAGGACCATCAAATGAACTTATTTTGCATAACTCTCTAAACAGTTCTTGCCAAGGACTATCAGTGTTCTCCATAATATTAGAAAGAGACTCCTTAAAAGTTTGAGGTCTAATCACATTAAGCAGCAGTATTAGTCTGTTCTCAAACTGCTAATAAAGACATACCTGAGACTGAGTAATTTATAAAGTAAAGAGGTTTAATTGACTCACAGCTCCACATGGCTGGGGAGGTCTCACAATCATGGTGGAAGGAGAATGAGAAGCAAAGTCATGTTTTACATGTCAGCAGGCAACAGAGAATGAGAGCCAAGTGAAAGGGAAAACCCCTTATAAAATGATCAGATCTCATGAGACTTATTTACTACCAGGAGAACAGTATGAGAAAAATTGCCCCCATGATTCAGTTATCTCCCACTGGGTCTCTCCTACAACATGTAGGAATAATGGGAGCTATAATTCAAGTTAAGATTTGGGTGGTGACCCAGCCAAACCATATCAGCAGCCAACTCCAGAAGCCCTGAAACCGGCTAAACAAATGCATCCTTAAGATTCTGTGGCTCTAGAACCACTCCTGGTACCAAAATCTGTATTAGTCAGAGTTCTCTAGAGGGACAGAACTAATAGGATAGATGTATGTATGAAGGGGAGTTTATCAGGAGTATTGACTCACATGATCACAAGGTGAAGTCTCACAATAGGCTGTCCACAAGCTGAGGGACCAGGAAGCCAATCTGAGTCCCCAAATCTCCAAAGCAGGGAAGCCGATAGTGCAACCTTCAGTCTGTGGCTAAAGGCCCGAGTGCCCCTGGCAAATCACTGTTGTAAGTTTAAGAGTCCAAAAGTTGAAGAACTTGGAGTTCATTGTTTCAGGGCAAGAAGCATCCAGCATGGCAGAAAGATGGAGGCCACAAGACTTAGCCAGTCTGAACTTTCCAGGTTCTTCTGCCTGCTTTTATTCCAGCCATTCTGGCAGCTGATTAGATTGTGCCCACCGTGAGGGTGGGTCTGCACCTCCCAGTTCACTGACTCAAATGTTAATCTCCTTTGGCGACACCCTCACAGACACACCTAAGAACAATACTTTGCGTCCTTGAATTCAATCAAGTTGACACTTAATATTAACCATCAAATCAGGAAGATCAGCATTTGCTCAAATTCATTTATGAAGATCTGGCATGTATCATTTGGGAGTTGTATCAAATCAGTATTCAATCAGAACATAGAAAACAGAGGCAATTTAATAGCAGGGATTAGCTACTAAGATGTTAGAAGGTTGAAAAAGCCAAATCAAGGAAGGAAAAATTAGGAACACCAGGATGATGCTACTCCATTAAGCTGAAGAAGAATGAGGGACAAGTTCACAACCCAGAGCGCGTGATTATTGTGCTTCTGGAGTTAAGTTGCCTGAGAGGAAATGGCACTTGCCTGTGTTGCTTTTTCTGCTTCTCCAGTAGCCACTGCTAGAAGCACTAACAGAGCTGAAGAAACAAAAAAACGCCTTGTCTTTCTTCCTACCTTTCAATCTCCTTTAGTGCTTCTCATTGACAACAGGTGACTAACAGGCAGCCTTCAGGCAAGGGAGTCCAGGGAATGTATTCACAGGCTTCTCATGCCAGGAAAAGAGAAGGGTTGGTTGAGAGACACCAGTCACATTGAGCAAAGGAGGAATGACTGTAATATAGTTGAGATTTTAACAGTCAATAAGATAAGTAAACATTTACTAAAAAACTGTTATGAACAACATTTGAAAGTTATAAACAAAGCATTGTGCTACATGTTTGGAAAACTCAAAATGTATAAGAAATTAATACAAACCCTGGCTATTATGGAGGCTACTATAGTGAGAACAGACACGTACATAAGACGTTCAAAGCAGGTGGTGATAAATATCCTAATAAGAATATAAACCAAGTAGTAACAAAGGACAAAAAAAAAAAAAAAAAAAAAAAAAAAAAAACAAAGAAGAAAGACATTAACTTTATCCAGATGTTTCCCCAGTTAAAGTTAATGACTTTCTTCTTTGTCCTTAGTTACTGCTTTGTTTATATTCTTATTAGGATATTTTCAACCCCTTTGTGCTTCACTTTACTCCTTTGTAAAATAACAGTGAAAATAATAGCACCGACTTCAACAGATTATGAGAGTATGATGGAGCCATCCATCGAAAGCTGAAAGTAAAATATTACAACAATCTTCAGACAAAATAAGGGCTTGTAAATATTTATTAGTTCCTAATAAATGTCTTGATTGTTAATTAAAAAACAAAACAAAATGAAGAAAAGGAGTTGGGTACTTTCCAATGATCTGTGTCCTTTTAACATAACCTGTGGACACATGCTTTGATTATTAGACACAAATATTCTATGTCCTTGGCAAGTATATCTTACTAGTGAAAAATAAATTTTACAAATCACAAGTTGAAGCTTGACATCTAATAAATAATTTACAAAAAATCTTAAGTATATTAAAAATTTAACTCTGATTGCTTTCAAGTGCATTTAATATTGTGGTTACCACATATTTGGTTAAAGATGGAATAAAATCACTAATCAGTTGTTCTTTTGTCTATTCGGAACTTATGGAATTTTAGATACAATGCAGTCTTTAAGGGATTTTTTAAAAGTTTATGAACCACTGGAGAATACTAGACAGGAAGTGGCATGTTCTGACTTAATTTTTAATATGGTTAATAATAAAGGGAAAGGAAATTTATGGAGATTATTGTAAAACTACTACAATTATTCATGCCAGAGAGGAAGTCAGGTGAAAAGTCGTCGAGTTTTGTGTTTTAAAGGCAGAGCAGACAGAATTTGCTAGTGGATGGGGTGTGAGTTTGAAGGAAAATGGAATTCAAGGGTTAACCCCGAGGTTTTTGGCCTGAGCAATTAGAAGATGGAGGCACCAGATTTTAAAAGGAGAACATGGTTGAAAGAGAAATTTGGAAGGATAGCTTAGGATTTTAATTTTGAACTACTTGTGTTTGTTATACTATTTAATATCCAGATGAAGATGTCAAGTAGGTATTTAAATATAGGGATCAAGTTGAGAGGCATGATCTAGGTCAGATATATACATATGAGATTTGTCCAAGCATAGATGACATTTAAATCTATATGGTCAAAAAAGATCATCTAGGAGGTGAGTGTAGATAGAAAAGGTTAGATGATAAAGACTCCCTATCCCTGAAGCCCTTCAGTACCTATAAATGAAAGAGATGAGAAAAACTCAACTCAAAGGAATTGAGAAGGAGCAATTGGTAACTATAAGGAAAATCAGGGGAGTGTGGTGCCTCAGAATACAAGTAAAGAACATCTTACAGGGAGAAAGAAATGATCAGCTGTGCTAAATGCTACTAAGTCAGGTATAGGGTGGAGACAGAATTGATTATTAAATTGCAATGAGGCCGGGCGCGGTGGCTCAAGCCTGTAATCCCAGCACTTTGGGAGGCCGAGACGGGCGGATCACGAGGTCAGGAGATCGAGACCATCCTGGCTAACACGGTGAAACCCCGTCTCTACTAAAAAAAAATACAAAAAAACTAGCCGGGTGACGTGGCGGGCGCCTGTAGTCCCAGCTGCTCGGGAGGCTGAGGCAGGAGAATGGCGTAAACCCGGGAGGCGGAGCTTGCAGTGAGCTGAGATCCGGCCACTGCACTCCAGCCTGGGCGACAGAGCGAGACTCCGTCTCAAAAATAAAAAAATAAATAAATAAATAAATTGCAATGAGTTGATCATTAATGGTCTTGAGAAGAATGTTATTATAAGTTTTAAACCACACATATTTGTGGGCAATTATTTTTCTATAGAGGGGGCTATGATCTCCAAAAATTCTTTTGTTCTCTTCAAATATTCTGAGCAAAATAATCTCTTCAGGCATTGCTACAGTTAGTATGCAAACTGTGAAGACTTGAGCTGTTACATTTAAGATTCTGGTGTCAAAGAATAACCCTATGTCTTAGACAAAGCTACATTAACATGGCTTGATTCTATCTGGCTATGTTATAGATTGCAGTAACATGAAGAAGAAATCTGTATCTCCCCTTTTACATAGAAGGGAAAAAACACATTTGTTTGAAGTCTGAAAACTGCCTTTTTTCAATTTGATATAAAAATTTTCTCCCTTTTAAGCTAATTTCCATATTAACTTTTAAGTTTTTATGATAGTTAATTCTGTATATCAACTTGACTGAGCTAAGGGATGCCTGGATAGCTGGTAAGACATTATTTCTGAGTGTGTCTGAGAGAGTGAATCTAGAAGAGATTAACATTAGAATCTGTAAGCTGACAAAGAAGATCACCCTGATCAATGTTAATGGGCAGCATCCAATGCACTGAAGGCCTGAATAGAACAAAAAGGCAGGAAAAGGGTATATTTCTCTCTCTGCTTGAGCTGGAACATCATCCTCTCCTGTCCTTGGACTCAGACGGGGACTTACATCATTAACCCTCGGTTCTTGAACCTTTGGACTTGGAATGAATTACATCACAGCTTTCCTGTTTCTGCAGTTTGCAGACAGCAGATCATGTGACCTCTCGGCTTCCAAATAGCATGAGTCAAATCCTATAAAAGAGAGAGAGAGAACTATACATATATATTTTTTTGTTTCTCTGAAAAACTCTGATACAGTTTCTGATAGTTCAAATTTATACTCAATATTCCCTTGGCAACTATCATAAATAGAATTAGATATATACTTCTTTTCTAACAAGTGATTCAGACTTATGCAAGTCTCACTTATGAATGTATGTTTAAAACAATTCTTAAGTACAACTTAAATAGTACACTTAAAAATAGAAGCAATATGTATATAGTATATTCACCACCATTAAACAGTTGAAATATTGTGTAAAGCAGGTAGAAAGTTATATAAAACAAAAAAACATTATTTGACATTTAATTTTAAATTGCTATTTTATGTCAGGTTTCTAGTTGTCAAGAACTGTATTTATTTATTCAGAATATTGGTTCAAGATGGGCGACTAGATGCAGCCAGGTGAAACAACTACTACCAAAGGACTGAGATGACTGGTGCACTTCTTACAGATCTTCAGAGGGAAGGCACCGAGAGTGATTGGAGAAAAGACACAGAGGCTGGGCTGAAACAGGAGGAGGCTGAGAACCCTGCATGGGGCTACCATGCACCAGGACTTGTTCTGGGCCCCAGTGACTCCAGGGGAACGAGTAAGTTGAACTGGTAAGGAGCAACCTGCTCTCGCCATGAGCCTCTGGAATACTGGCAGGAGGAGACACTTCAACCACCATGGACACTCAAGTTGGCAGTGAGAGGTGCTTAGAGGCATGATAAGGACAGCAAGGCAGCTAAAGTAGAGCCCAGGGGGGTTGGTGCAGGAGTGTCTGTAGTGGAGCACCAGGGAAGCCCATCTCCCTAGGCTCGACTTGGTCCCACAAGAGACTTTAGCCCTGCGGGAACTGTCAGACTTGAACTCTGCAGGCCACTCTTGCCCATTAGATGGGGTCAATTTGTCCTGAGCACCCCTGTCTGCTGACTTCTCTTGGGGCTCCAGCCTTAATCTGCCTGCAGCCTTGGGTGCCCTGGGGGTCCACAACATAACTTCTTCAGGGGAAGACGATGGCTGAGTAGCAGAAAGCTCTGGCAGGGTGGCCCCTATGGCCATACATCAGCCTGCTCCCTCTCCACACTGCAGCTTCTCTGAGGCCCACAGCAAAAACCCACATCGTTTTGCCTGCACATTTGTGTACTGGTGGATTTTGCTTCCTTGTCCCGCCAGTGCACATGTGTGCCTCCACCCTGCCCTGCCACAGCTGCAGTGGGAGTGCACTCTGCCCCCCTCCCTCTGTCAGACTACCACTGCAGTGGGATCCTTGGCAGACACAGAACCTGCCAGCCCCACCCCTACCAGTGTCCCACCCTTACACCAACACTGCTGTGTGAGTGAAACTAGGCACAGAGAACAGCAGAACCTCCCCCTCCCTGAGCAATAATCCCTGCCTACAGCCACAGAGAATGCACACAGACCTGTGCCTGACAGCACTCTCTCCTGTGCTACCACCATCACCTGCACAATCACATCCAAAGTCAGCAGCAGAGCTACCCCCTCCCCTCAAAGCCATGCTGTCTCTGCCACTGTGGTGAATGGCCACATGGAGGCAGGCACCCTGGCACTCCTAGCAACCTGTTGCAGTTGACAAGCATGTACTTTGACACACTGCTGCTGCCACTGCTGGTGACATGTGTGAACAAGGACCGATCCCACTGCCACCACATTACAAAATGCTTTGGCTAACACCACCCATGGAAGTGTAGGGACCTGTGGTTTAAGAGCACCCCAGCCCCGGAGCACAACAGAGTCCTAACCTCCAAGAGCCAGAGAACAAAACTGGGACCCAATACAAGTCCCCTAGAGTTAGAGCACACAGTCCAGGAATTGAGAGCTGAGCATTGCCCCCTTAAAATCTTTCAGAAACAAACTCAGTAGGCTGAATCCACCTTATATCACAATCAAGCCCTCAAGGTCATCAAACGGTAAAAAAAAATCATCCAAAGGTCAGCAACTTTAAAAATTAAAGAAACATCAGCCCACAAAATGAGGAAAAAAAACAATGCAAGAACTCTCACAAGTCAAAAACCCGGAGTGCCTTCTTTCCTCCAAATAACTGTACTGCCTCTCCAGCAAGTGTTCTCAGCCAGGGTGCGATGCCTGAAATGGCAGAAATAGAATTCAGAATACAGATAGGCATGAAGATCATTGAGATGCAGGAGTACATTGAAACCCAATCTAAGGAGGCTAAGAATCACCATAAGAAGAGACAGAAGCTGATGGACAAAATAGCCAGTATAGAAAAGAACATGACTGACCTGATAGAGCTGAAAAACATACTACAATAATTTAATAATGCAATCACAAGTATTAATAGCAGACTAGACCAAGCTGAGGAAAGAATCTCAGAGCCTGATATGGTTTGGCTGTGTCCCCACCAAAATCCCATCTTGAATTCCCACATGTTGTGGGAGGGACCCAGTGAGAGATAATTGAATCATGGGGGCAAGTATTTCCCATTCTGTTCTCGTGACAGTGAATACGTCTCGTAAGATCTGATGGTTTTTTTAAAAAGAGTTCCCTTGCACAAATTCTCTCTCTTTCCCTGCTTCCATCCATATAAGATGTGACTTGCTCCTCCTTGCCTTCCACCATGATTGTGAGGCCTCCCCAGCTATATGGAACTTTAAGTCCATTAAACCTCTTTCTTTTGTAAATTGCCCAGTCCCGAATATGTCTTTATCAGTAGTGTGAAAACAGAGTAATACAGTAAATTGGTACCAGTAGAATGGGGTGCTGCTGAAGACATAGCTGAAAATGTAGAAGTAACTTTGGAAGTGGGTAACAGGCAGAGGTTGGAACAGTTTGGAGGGCTCAGAAGAAGACAGGAAAATATGGGAAAGTTTGGAACTCCCTAGAGACTTCTTGAATGGTTTAGACCAAAATGCTGATAATGATATAGACAATAAAATCCAGGCTGAGGTAGCCTCAAATGGAATTGAGGAAATTGTTGGGAACTGGAGCAAAGGTGACTCTTTTTATATTTTAGCAAAGAGACTGGTGGCACTTTGCCCTTGCCCTAGAAATTTGTGAAACTTTGTACTTGGGAGGGATGATTTGGAGTATCTGGCAGAAGAAATTTCTAAGCAGCAAAGCACTCAAGAAGTGACTTGGGTGCTGTGAAAGGCATTCAGTTTTATGAGGGAAGCAGAGCATAAAAGTTCAGACAATTTGCAGCCTGACAATGCAACAGAAAAGAAAATGCCATTTTCTGAGGAGAAATTCAAGCCAGCTGCAGTAATTTGCATAGGTAATGAGGAGCTGAATGTTAATCCTGAAGACAATGTGGAAAATGTCTCCAGGGCATGTCAGAGGTCTTCATGGCAGCCCCTCTCATCACAAGCCTGGAGGTCTAGAAGAAAAAAAATGGTTTCATGGGTAGGCCCGGGGTCTGCATGTTATGTGCTGCCTAGGGACTTGGTGCCCTGCATCTCAGCCACTCCAGCTGTGGCTGAAAGGGACTGATGTAGAGCTCAGGCCATGGCTTCAGAGGGTGCAAGCCCCAAGCCTTGGCAGCTTCCACATGGTGTTGAGCCTGCAAGTGCACAGAAGTCAGGAATTGGGGTTTGGGAACCTCCACATAGATTTCAGAAGATGTAGGAAAATGCCTGGATGCCCAGGCATAAGTCTGCTGCAGGGGCAGGGCCCTCATGGAGAACCTTTGCTAGGGCAGTGCAAAAGGGAAATGTAGGGTCAGAGCCCCAACGCAGAGTCCCTACTGGGGCACCACCTAGTGGAGCTGTGAGAAGAAGGCCACCGTCCTCCAGACCCTAGAATGGTAGATCCACTGAAAGCTTGCATCATACACCTGGAAAAGCTGCAGCCACTCAGTACCAGTTGGTGAAAGGAGCTGAGAGGGAGGCTGTACCCTACAAAGCCACAAGGGTAGAGCTGCCTCTTGCATCAGCCTATCTTTTCCATCAGCATGACCTGGATAAGAGACATGGAGCTTTAAGATTTGACTGCCCACTGGATATCGGACTTGCATGGGGCCTGTAGCCCCTTTGTTTTGGCCAATTTCTCCCATTTCGAATGGCTGTATTTTCCCAATGCCTATACCCCCATTGTATCTAGGAAGTAACTAACTTGCTTTTAATTTTACAAGCTCATAGGTGGAAGCGACTTGCCTTGTTTCAGATGAAACTTTGGACTATATGGACTTTTGAGTTAGTGCTGAAATGAGTTAAGACTTTAGGGGACTGTTGGGAAGGCATGATTTGTTTTTGAAATCATGAACATGTTTATAAATGTGAGAACATGAGATTTGGGAGAGGCCAGGAGTGGAATGATATTATTTAGTTGTGTTCTCACCCAAATATCACGTTGAATTCCCACACATTGTGTGAAGGACACAGTGCGTGGTTATTGAATCGTGGGAGCAAGTCTTTCCCATGCTGTTCTCATGATAGGGAATGTCTCATGTGATCTGATGGTTTCATAAAGAAGAGTTCCCCTTCACAAATTATCTCTCTTTGCCTAATGCCATCTACGTAAGATGTGATTTGCTCCTCCTTGCCTTCTGCCATAATTTTGAGGTCTCTCCATCCATATGAAACTGTAAGTCCCTTAAAGCTCTTTCTTTTGCAAATACCCAAGTCTCGGGTATGTCTTTATCACCAGTATGAAAATGGACTAATACAGAGCCTGAAGAAAGGCTTTCTGAAATAAGAAAATCAGACAAGAATAGAGAAAAAAGAATGAAAAAAAAGTGAACAAAAGCTCTAGAAATATGAGATTATGTAAAAAGACCAAATCTTTGACTCATTGGTGTCCCTGAAAGAGATGAGGATAGTATAGCAACTTGGAAAACATATTTCAGGATATTATCTATAAGATAATATCCTGAAACCTAGCAGAAAGACCAACATTCAAATTCAGGAAACACAGATAGCCCCATAAAGATACTCCACAAGAAGATCATCCCCAAGACACATAATCATAAGATTCTCCAAGTTCAAAATGAAATAATGTTAAAGGCAGCTAACTAGAAAGGGCAAGTCACTTACAAAGAAAGGGTCATTAGACTAACAGCAGAAACCTTACAAGCCAGAAGAGATTAGGAGTCAACATTCAACATTCTTTTTTTTTTTTTGATGGAGTCTCACTCTGTTGCCAAGGCTGGAGTACAGTGGCATGATCTCGACTCACTGCAAGCTCTGCCTCCTGGGTTCACACCATTCTCCTGCCTCAGCCTCCTGAGTAGCTTGGACTACAGACACCCACCACCATGCCCGGCTATTTTTTTATATTTTTAGTAGCAATGGGGTTTCACCGTGTTAGCCAGGATGGTCTTGATCTCTTGACCTCATGATCCACCTGCCTGTGCCTCCCAAAATGCTGGGATTACAGGCATGAGCCACCATGCCCGGCCTCAACATTCTTAAAGAAAAGAAATTGCAACCAAGAGTTTCATATCTAGACAAACCAAGCTTCATAAGCAAAGCAGAAATAAGAATCTTTTCAGACAAGCAAATGCTGAGTGAATTCATTACCACCAGACCCACCTTACAAGAGTTTCTGAAGGAAGCTCTAAATATGGAAAAGAAAAACCATTACCCATCACTACATAAACACACTTAAGTACCCAAAGCAGTGATGCTATAAAGCAACCACATAAACAAGTCTGCATAACAACCAGCTAATATTATGATGACAGGATCAAATTCACAAATATCAATACTAACTGTGAATGTAAATGGGCTAAATGCCTCAATTAAAAGGCATACTGTGGAAAGCTGGATAAAGAACCAAGACATACTGGCATGCTGTCTTCAAGAGACCCATCTCACATGCAATGACACCCATAGGCTCAAAATAAAGGGATGGAGAAAAATCTTATCAGATGGAAAATAGGAAAACAGAGGTTGTATTCCTAATTTCAGACAAAACAGACTTTAAACCAACAATGATAAAAAAAGATAAAGGCATTACATCATAGTGAAGAAGCATTCAATTCAACAAAAATACTTAACTATCCTAAATATATACTATACAACCAACACAGCATATGAAAAAGAGCTAAACAACACTGATCATTAGAGAAATGTAAATCAAAACCATAATAAGACACCATCTCACAACAGTCAGAATAACTATTACTAAAAAGTCAAAAAATAATAGGTGCTAGCAAGGTTGCAGAGAAAAAGTAATGCTTACACATTGTTGGTAGAAGTGTAAATTAGTTCTACCATTGTGGAAAACAATGTGGTGATTCTTCACAGATCCAAAAACAGAGCTCCCTTTTGCCCCAGCTGTCCCATTGCTGGTTATATACCCAGAGGAATATAAATTATTCTATCATAAAGACACATGCATGCAGATGTTCACTGTAGGACTATTCACAATGGCAAAGACATGGAATCAACATAAATACCCATAAGTAGTAAACGGGATAGAGAATACATATATACCACAGAATCCTATGCAGCCATAAAAAAGAATGAGACCACGTCCTTTTCAGGGACATGGATGCAGCTGGATAACATTAGTCTTAGTAAACTAAGGCAGGAACGGAAAACCCAATACCACATGTTCTCACTTATAAATGGGAGCTAATTGATGAGAATATATGGACACTTACAGGAGGACAACAGACACTGGGGGCTACTGGAAAGTGAAGAGTGAGAGGAGGGAGAGGAAGAGGAAAAATAACTAATGGGTGCTAGGTTTAATACCTGGGTGATGAAATAATCTGTAAAATAAACCCCCATGACATGAGTTTTCCTATATAACAAACCTGTACATTTGCCCCTTAACTTAAATGTTAATAAAACTATATTTATTTGTTCAATCATACTATTAATGAAATTAAATATGTGTTTTTAAAATCTTCTTCTTTGGAAGACCTGGCCATAGGTAGGAAAAGAGTCACTTAAATTATACAAGAATAGTATATGTAACCTCAAACAATGCCAAAACATAATTTACTTTTAATGTAAATATTATTTATTATTGCCATTCAGTCAGTGTAATTAGTGCATGGAAACATGAGGCATATCCAAACATATATATATATATATATATAGTATATAATTAATTACAACATGTAAGACCTAAGTGTATTTGTTTGTACGACATTTTATAATATTCCAGTTGGCACTGGTGTTATGTTTCTTAACTGAGAAACTGATACAGAAAGGTAAGGATGTTTTATAGAGTTCCACCCAAAGCTACTACTGATTAATTTCAAAAGATTTCCTTTGCAGATTTTCCACTGCCTTAACGGCAGCTCTGAAGCACTTGGGACGAGACACCATTTCCTTTATTTACAGGAAGTGTTACTAAGTTGGGGCTTCTATACTTACCATGACATTTTATTTCAGAAAGATACAGAAAGAAAAGTAAGCAAGGATTTTGGCAGATGATTTCTCTGTGATTATAAAACAGGGTTACCTGAAAAGTAGTGTCCTAAGGAAACAGCATTAGTGGAAACATAGTACTTACAAGGTAATCATTGTTTCTAGACATTTTGGACAATTTTTTAAACATAGAAATATCTCATTTTATTTCAAATGCTATTATTTTAATAAATTGTAACCTAAAATATATTAGAATATTAAATTATGGCTTTTTATAAGTAAGACACTGGCTCATTCAGCCAACTGACCACTTTTGATTTCAGATACCTCTGAAAAAGGCCAGGAGAGGTCACTGAGTGAGCAGCATTGACATAGCGACAAAGTTAAATTTCTTCCAGTTGGAATTCTTCTCTACCGATGTGTTTTCGATAGTAAAAACACATCGAAAGATTTCATTGCTTAAGGAAGAAACTCTGTATAGAATTAGTAATCCCCAAGGCTAATTCTCTCTCTCTCTCTCTTTTTTTTTTTTTTTTGTCTTGCATGTGTTTACTACTACTTAGCTCACATTTTGCTGCTCAAGAAGCCACTTGGGTTTAATTTTGGGCTTTCCAGAGAATCATTAGCAATAAAAAATAAATTGAAAAAATGACAGACATTTTTTCATGAAGCATTAATGAAATTGGAGATTATGTTTTCAATAAATATTTAACTCATATATTTTATTTTTATTGTAACATGAAATAACAGTTCATATTCACCATAATTATTAATATACATACACAAGTGCTAAAAGGAGATTGCTGTGTTACTTAGGTAGACACCTCAATGCATTTATAATTTAAACTCTAGATTAAAAGTTTATCCTACGTAGTGGAAAACTTAAATTAGATCTGCAAAAAGATTATACTAGATTTTCTTGGACACAACTGAGTTATTATAGTAAGTACTTTAAAAATGGATATAAAAGTATGAAGGCAAAATTAATTACTTATTGGAGAGATCATCAAATATGTTCAAGAACAGATTTTTAACCTCCCTTACAATATATCATCACACAGAGAGGGTAAAATAATTTAAGTCACAAAAGCATTAAGATTGATGAATGTTGAAGGATCACTAAACTATCAAAATTGCCAGTTTGCAGAGATATCACATACAACCATGAATACAGAAAATTAATGACATAGGGGCACATAAAAATTATTTTAGATGTTTTTCTCTAGAAAAATACATGTGAAAAAGCTAACTGAAAATTTCTAGAAAGACAAAAAAACTAAAAACATTGGATGGAGTGGAAAGAAGGAAGAGCAAATTAAAGTAAAAACAATTACAAGAAGAGAAAGTTACACACAGCAAGAGTGAGGAATAAAAAAGAAAGAAAATGAGGGGAAAGACTGACTCCACTCTGTGCAAGATGGAGTTTCAAGTTAAAAATTCAGGCAAGAATCAAAATTTAAAGGAAAAGAAAGGAGAAAATATAAGTCATTTTAATGGGTTAGACTTGTGTATTTGGGCTTTGCCCTTCTGAGAGCAATTCGTCTCTTGTTGTTTCATTGATTCATACTGTTTACAATAATAAAAATGGTGTTGAGAGCTAACATATATAAGAATTTACTAAGTTTCAGGAATTGTGCTAAGCACTTTACATGTATTGTCTCCATTGGAGTAACTCTGTGAGAGTTTACAGATGAGTGCATCAATGTTTAGGGCAATTAGGAAACTTGTTCTTGGCCACATGGCTAGTAAGAGTTTGTAAAGACAGAAGTTGCATGCCTAATTTCCAGTTCCAAATCCTGAGCCATTGACTTTGCTCTGCTGTCTCCCCAAGGCTCTTTCACAGAGAGGGTCAATTCTAAAAGGAATAATAAATTTAACCCACTAGGCACTGTTTGTTTGTTTGTTTGTTTGTTTGTTTGTTTGTTTGTTTGTTTGTTTTTGGGATGCTGCAGCACTCACGCTGCTAGCTTTGGTTTACAACAGAATTACAATTTGGAACCAAACATTTCCATATCTCTTTGAAAGTATCCCTGAGGTTTACAACACAAAGAATGTTTGTGGGCAGAGTGGAAGGGGGACAAAGAAGCTTTGCAAAATGAAAGAAGGAAAAAAAAGAGAAAGAGGGAAAGAAAAGAAGGAGAAAAGGACAAAAAGAGAAAGAACAAGGCAGAGAAGCAAAAGTCTGAAAAAATTAGAGACAGTAGACATTATTAGAATATTAATTAGACACATTCTCTTACAAGAAGAAGGGGCTTGCATAACTGAAGTTTGAAACCAGAGTGCGTGGTGATGGGATATGAAGAATGTTTGTGAAATAAAGCTAATATGTAACACATATATGAAATAGACGCTCTTCTAACCTTTACAACTATTACTCAGTTTAAAGCAAACCAACTCATATTCTCAGTCCTATTTTTATTCCACAGCTAAAAGTGGTAATGTGAAATGAGTGGGTTGTCTGCAGAGTCCATGGTCTAAAAGAGCTCCATAAAATGTAAAAATACAATATTAGTTAATGCAATTAAATCTCTTTACTTTTCTCACTGAACCATAGTAGCTTTGGGCTAGAACAATTCTTGAATATTAATGTCTAGACGAATCACTCACAGGCCTTGTTATAACCCAGATTCTAATTAGCAGGTTTGGGTTGGGATATGAGACTCTGGATGTCTGATAACTTCCTAGGTGATATTGATGCTGTTGATCTACAGAACAACACTGTAAACAGCAAAGGTTTAATTTCCAGAAGGGAATGGGGTTGGGGACATTGTGAAATGACAAGGAGAATAGTAAAGAACCTGGGACATTCTGATTATGTATATGTGTTTGTTTTTGTCCACAATTCTTGCTTATAACTCTCATGGCCCTTGTTACAGTCTTTTGTTATAATGTTGAGTATATTACATCTTGGGAGTAGGCCTCAGGAAACAGACTCAATCTCTCTCTCTCTCTCTCTCTCTCTCTCTCTCTCTCTCTCTCTCTCTGTCTCCTCTTTCCTATCCTCCTTTCATTTGTCCATGACAGGACTCTAATCTGATTGTGGGTCAAAAGACCCTCTAGAAAGGGTCCTGTTCCTTATCTTAAAGGAAGAAATGCTACATAGAAGCCAAGAAAAATCTGAATATACAGGCCTTGCTAGGCTTAGATCATGTGCTTTTTGTCCAATTATATTTCCACACAGATATCAATCATGCCTAGATAATGAAGCCTCCATAAAAAACAACAACAAAACAGGTTTGAGAGAGATTCTGGATAGCTGACCACATTGAGGTTCCTGAAGGGTGGTGCACCCAGGAAGGGCAGGGAATCTACATGCCTCTTCTCCCATACTTTGCCCCATATCTCTTCATCTTTATCCTGTGTAATATCCTTTATAATAAACCCATAAATTTTAGTGACTGTTTCCCTGAGTTCTCTGAGCTGCCCCAGCCAGTTAAGCCTAAAGTAGGGATCAATGGGACCCCAATTTGAAGAGTCCATCAGAAGTTCCAGAAGCCCAGACTTGTGAATGGTATCTGGGTGGAGGCAGTTTTGGGGACTGAGTCCCCAACCTTTGAGATCTCCAAATAGATAGTGTCAGAATTGAACTGAAGGACACTCAGAGGGTGTCTGTTTCTTGGTTTGTGGAGAAAGACCCCCACACCTTTTGTCACAGATGTCTTCTTCTGTGTTGACTGCTATTTTGGTTGTAGTGTGAGAGTAGTGGAAAAACATGATTTTAGAGAGTTTTTCCTCAAACAGAATGGTTCAAACACCAAAGTGGAGTTTAAACACATGATTGATAATGAATAGGCCTTTAGAAATGAAGTAGTCTTAGGGGTCATCACACTGAATAAATTTACTTCAAAGGACAGCATACTTGAAGAGCTCGTGGCTTGGTTCCACAGCAAGTCAAGGATGAAAACTTGTGGCTCCTTTTCCTGTACTTTTACTGTGTTCATGCTGCCACAGCAATTCTGAAGATGGTATCTGCTTTCATGGTCTAACTCAGTCATGAAGGAGGATTAATCATGCCTATTTTTCAAAAGGAATTTGAGAACATTGTCTTGTAATCTTAATTAAAACATACTCCTGGCTTGAAGAAATGTGCATGTTACAAATTAAAGGAAAAGGCTTTGTATTAGCCAATGTTTTCCAAGAAACAAAACTGATAGGATGTGTATATGCTCTCTTTCTCTCACACACACACACACACACACACACACACAGAGAGAGATAAAGAGAGAGGGAGTGATTATGAGGAACTGATTCATGAAATTACGTAAGCTAAATCTCAAGATCTGAAGTTGGCAAACTAGAGAGCTGATGGGTACTTTGAATCTGAGTCCAAAGACCTGATTACCAGGAGAACCAATGGTGCAGGTTCCAGTCCAAAAGCCAACAGGCTGCACACTGAAGAAAAGCTGATGTTCTATCATAGAGTCTGAAGGACAGAAACAAGCAAGCAAACAAACAAAATGTCCCAGCTCCAGTCTAGCAGGAGGAGTTCCCTCTTACTTGCAGGAGGGTCAGTATTTTTGTTCTATGTCAGACTTCAATTGATTAAATGAGGCTCGCCCACATTAGTAAAGGCAATCTGCTTTATTCGGTCCACATATTCAAAGGTTAATCTCATTCAAAAACACCCTCACAGACACACTGAAAATATTTGACCAAGTTTCTGGGCACACATGGTCAAGTTGCCACAAGAAACTATCCATCACAGGCCTTGAAAACTTGGCTTAATTTATGAAAAACAGTTTATAAGTAACTATATTAGTTTTGAAGGCACACTTAGGTTTTCAATGAATCAAAGTTGCAATGAATCTAAATCTCTTTGTAGGTTTCTAAGGATTATACCTGGTCTAATTTCTAAGGATTATACCTGGTCTAATTATACCTGGTCTAATTTCAGAACTTTCATCAGCATTGGGTACACTATTATTCTTCACATGCCCAAGAGATGGTTCTGTGCATTAATTTACTACGTGAGTACTAGGCTTCTTATTATTATTGTTTAGTTGCCTCCTTTTGTAGTGAAAAATTAGTATAGCAATCTTACCTTGGCAATACAAAAGAAGTTGATAAACTGAAAACTATTATTCATAAGCCAGTAGCTATATAGCATGGTAATAACAACAGAAACACTGAGACAGAAGATGTTGAGTTCAAATATTGGTTCTCCTACCTCTAAACTTGTTCACTTTGATAAAGTTACTTAACTTCCAAAAATTGCAGTTTTTGCCTCTAAAAATATGAAAAGAAATAGGACCTTCCCATTGTTGTGATGAGTAAATAAAATAATACATAAGGTCCCAAACCTAATGCATAGTCACATAGGAATATATAGATACAAGCTAACTAATATTGCCACCATTAATTCTAATTATTTTTCTAAAATAAATTGCTATTTTCATTATATTTAACATGTATGGAATATGCTGCTTTTAATACATATCCCACATTAGGACAAAATCCATGTCCTAAGTCCTCAAAGAATGTGGACCAGAAGAAAACACACTTTGTTGTTGTTTTGGTTGTAAAATATTTTTGAATATATTTCTATTTTATAAGATATAAAATATCTTGCAGATTATAATTAAAATGTTCAACTAATAACATAATAAGTTTCTATTATTCTATTACACTTACCAGTTAAATAAAAACCATTTCTGAATATATTTACCAGCAAGAATGATTCACTCTGTCATCTTAATGATTTTTCTAATGAAGTGTTCAGGTTTTGTCAAAATGCCCTTTGGCTCTAGGAACATGTGACAGGAACTATTTTCTATCAATTACTTACTAGTATAAAGAAAGTTCTTGTAATGCACAAAATTGTGTTATTTCTTTAACTACTCACTTGGCATTTAATAAAAAATCTGCTACTAATTCTTCAGATAGAGAGTTGAGTAAAATATACATCCAAAAGCAGTTATATAGTATTAACTAAAAAATGGACTTTGAACTAGGGGTTTCATATTTCAGTCCTCTTATGCAAATCACTTACTATTTTATCTTTATAAAAACTTTATTGCATGCCTAAGGTTCCCCAGTTTTATAGAGATAAGATAATTATTAGCAGCATAAACTTGATTCAGAATGGAGATCTACCCTTCCTACCTACACCAAATCCTTGGTTTAAAAAGAACAAATATATGAAGAATAAATCTATAATGACATTGGAAAAAAATCTCTTGGCCACAAATGTTGAAAAGAATTGAAGATAGTTCTGGTGGTGACAAAATCTCTCAGCATTTGCTTGTCTGTAAAGGATTTTATTTCTCCTTCACTTATGAAGCTTAGTTTGGTTGGATATGAAATTCTGGGTTGAAAATTGTTTTATTTAAGAATGTTGAATATTGGCCCCCACTATTCTGGCTTGTAGAGTTTCTGCTGAGAGATCTGCTGTTAGTCTGATGGGCTTAGCTTTGTGGGTAACCCAACCTTTCTCTCTGGCTACCTTGAACATTTTTTCCTTCATTTCAACCTTGGCGAATCTGACAATTATGTGTCTTGGAGTTGTTCTTCTTGAAGATTATCTTTGTCATGTTCTCTGTATTTCCTGAATTTGAATGTTGGCCTGCCTTGTTAGGTTGGGGAAGTTCTGCTGGATAATATCCTGAAGAGTGTTTTCCAACTTGGTTCCATTCTCTCTGTCACTTTCAGGTACACCAACCAAACATAGATTTGGTCTTTTCATATAGTCCTATATTTCTTGGAGGCTTTGTTTGTTTCCTTTTACTCTTTTTTCTGTAAACTTCTCTTCCCGCTTCATTTCATTCATTTGATCTTCAATCACTGATACCCTTTCTTCCACTTGATCAAATCAGCTACTGAAGCTTGTGCATTCATCACGTAGTTCTTGGTTTTCAGCTTGTAGCCATGGTTTTCAGCTCCATCGGGTCATTTAAGGCCTTCTCTATGCTGTTTATTCTACTTAAACATTCATCTAATCTTTTTTAAAGACTTTTAGCTTCTTTGTGATGAGATCAAACATCTTCCTTTCACTCGGAGAAGTTTGTTATTACCGATCTTCTGAAGCCTACTTCTGTCAACTTGTCAAAGTCATTCTCCATCCAGCATTGTTCCGTTGCTTGCGAGGAGCTGTGATCCTTTGGAGGAAAAGAGGCACTCTGATTTTTAGAATTTTCAGGTTTTCTGCTCTGGTTTCTCCCCATCTTTGTGATTTTATCTACCTTTGGTCTTTGATGATGGTGACCTACAGATGGGGTTTTGGTGTGGATGTCCTTTTGGTTGGTGCTGATGCCATTCCTTTCTGTTTGTTAGTTTTCCTTCTAACAGTCAGGATGTTCAGCTGCAGGTCTGTTGGAATGTGCTGGAGGTCCACTCCAGACCCTGTTTGCCTGGGTATCCCCAGTGGAGGCTGCAGAACAGCAAATATTGCAGAACAGCAAATGTTGCTGCCTGATGCTTCCTCTTGAAGCTTCTCTGATAAAACAGACTTTATATCAGAAAAGATCAAAAGAGACAAAGAAGGCCATTACATAATGCTAAAGGGATCAATTCAACAAAAAGAGTTAACTATCCTAAATATATATGCACCCAATACAGGAACACCCAGATTCATAAAGCAAATCCTTAGAAACCTACAAAGAGATTTAGACTCCCACACAATAATAATGGGAGACTTTAACACCACACTGTCAACATTAAACAGATCAATGAGAGAGAAAGTTAACAAGGGTATCCAGGACTTGGACTCAGCTCTGCACCAAGCAGACCTAACAGACATCTACAGAACTCTCCACCCCAAATCAACAGAATATACATTCTTCTCAGCACCACATCACACTTACTCCAAAACTGACCACATAGTTGAAAGTAAAGCACTCCTCAGCAAATGTAAAAGAACAGAAATTATAGGAAACTGTCTCTCAGACCATAGTGCAATCAAATTAGAACTCAGGATTAAGAAACTCACTCAAAACCACACAACTACATGGAAACAGAACAACATGCTCGTGAATGACTACTGGGTACATAACAAAATAAAGGCAGAAATAAAGATGTTCTTTGAGACCAATGAGAAAAAAGACACAACATACCAGAATCTCTGGGACATATTTAAAGCAGTGTGTAGAGGGAAATTTATAGCACTAAGTGCCCACAAGGAAAGCAGGGAAGATCTAAAATTGACACCCTAACATGACAATTAAAAGAACTAGAGAAGCAAGAGCAAACACATTCAAAAGTTAGCAGAAGGCAAGAAATAACTGAGATCAGAGAATAGCTGAAGGAGATAGAGACACAAAAACCCCTTCAAAAAATCAATGAATCCAGGAGCTGGTTTTTTGAAAAGATCAACAAAATTGATAGACTGCTAGCAAGACTAATGAAGAAAAGAGAGAAGAATCAAATAGATGCAATAAAAAATGATAAAGGAGATATCCCCACTGATCCCATGGAAATACAAACTACCATCAGAGAATACTTTAAACACCTCTATTCAAATAAACTAGAAAATCTAGAAGAAATGGATAAATTCCTGGACACATACTCCCTCCCAAGACTAAACCAGGAAGAAGTTGAATCCCTGAAAAGACCAATAACAGGCTCTGAAAGTGAGGTAATAATTAATAGCCTACCAACCAAAAAAAGTCCAGGACCAGACGGATTCACAGCCGAATTCTACCCGAGGTATAAGGAGGAGCAGCTACCATTCCTTCTGAAACTATTCCAATCAATAGAAAAAGAGGGAATCCTCCCTAACTCATTTTATGAGGCCAGCATCATCCTGATACCAAAGCCTGGCAGAGACACAACAAAAAAAGAGAATTTTAGACCAATATCCCTGATGAACATCGATGCAAAAATCCTCAATGAAATACTGGCAAACTGAATCCAGCAGCACATCGAAAAGCTTATCCACCACGATCAAGTTGGCTTCATCCCTAGGATGCAAGGTTGGTTCAACATACACAAATCAATAAACGTAATCCATCGTATAAACAGAACCAAAGGGAAAAACCACATGATTATCTCAATAGATGCAGAAAAGGCCTTTGACAAAATTCAACAGACCTTCATGCTAAAAATTCTCAATAAACTGTGGGTCGTATCTCAAAATAATAAGAGCTATTTATGACAAACCCACAGCCAATATCATACTGAATGGGCAAAAAACTGGAAGCATTCCCTTTGAAAACTGGCACAAGACAGGGATGCCCTGTCTCACCACTCCTATTCAACATAGTGTTGGAAGTTCTGGCCAGGGCAATCAGTCAGGAGAAAGAAATAAAGGGTATTCAATTAGGAAAAGAGGAAGTCAAATTGTCCCTGTTTGCAGATGACATGATTATACATTTAGAAAACCCCATCATCTCAGCCCAAAATCTCCTTAAGCTGATAAGCAACTTCAGTAAAGTCTCAGGATACAAAATCAATGTGCAAAAATCACAAGTATTCCTATACACCAATCACAGACAGACAAACAGAGAGCCCAATCATGAGTGAACTCAATTCACAATTGCTTCAAAGAGAATAAAATACCTAGGAATACAACTCACATGGGATGTGAAGGACCTCTTGAAGGAGAACTACAAACCACTGCTCAATGAAATAAATGAGGACACAAACAAATGGAAGAACATTCCATGCTCATGGATAGGAAGAATCAATATCATGTAAAAGGCCATACTGCCCAAGGTAATTTATAGGCTTAATACCATCCCCATCAAGCTATCAATGACTTTCTTCACAGAATTGGAAAAAACTAAAGTTTTAAAGTTCATATGGAACCAAAAAAGAGCCCTCATTGCCAAGACAATCCTAAGCCAAGAGAACAAAGCAGGAGACATCATGCTACCTGACTTCAAATTATACTACAAGGCTACAGTAACCAAAACAGCATGGTACTGGTACCAAAAGAGAGATACAGACCAATGGAACAGAACAGAGCCCTCAGAAATAATAACATACATCTACAACCATCTGATCTTTGACAAACCTGACAAAAACCAGCAATGGGGAAAGGATTCCCTATTTAATAAATGGTGCTGGGAAAACTGGCTAGCCATATGTAGAAAACTAAAACTGGATCACTTCTTTATACCTTATACAAAAATTAATTCAAGATGGATTAAAGACTTAAATGTTAGACTAAACCCATAAAAACCCTAGAAGAACACCTAGGCAATACCATTCAGGACATAGGCATGGGCAAGGACTTCATGACTAAAACACCAAAAGCAATTGCAACAAAAGCCAAAATAGACAAATGGGATCTGATTAAGCCAAAGAGCTTCTGCACAGCAAAAGAAATGACCATCAGAGTGAACAGGCAACCTACAGAATGGGAGAAAATTTTTGCAATCTACCCATATGACAAAGGGCTAATATCTAGAATCTACAAAGAACTTAAACAGATTTACAAGAAAAAATCAAAAAATCCCATCAAAAAGTGGGTGAAGTATATGAACACACACTCCTCAAAGAAGACATTTATGCAGCCAACAGGCACATGAAAAAATGCTCATCATCACTGACCATCAGAGAAATGCAAATCTAAACCACAATGGGATACCATCTCATGCCAGTTAGAATGGCGATCATTAAAAAGTCAGGAAACAACAGGTGCTGGAGAGGATGTGGAGAAATAGGAACACTTTTACACTGTTGATGGGAGTGTAAATTAGTTCAACCATTGTGGAAGACAGTGTGGCAATTCCTCAAGGATCTAGAACTAGAAATACCATTTGACCCAGCCATCCCAATACTGGGTATATACCCACAGGATTATAAATCATGCTACTATAAAAACACATGAACATGTATGTTTATTGTGGCACTATTGACAATAGCAAAGATTTGGAACCAACCCAAATGTCCATCAATGATAGACTGGATTAAGAAAATGTGGCACATATACACAATGGAATACTATGCAGCCATAAAAAAGGATGAGTTCGTGTCCTTTTTAGGGACATGGATGAAGCTGGAAACCATTGTTCTGAGCAAACTATCACAAGGACAGAAAACCAAACACCGCATGTTCTCACTCATAGGTGGGAATTGAACAATGTGTACACTTGGACACAGGATGGGGAACATCACACACTGGGGCCTGTCATGGAGTCGGGGGAGAGGGGAGGGATAGCATTAGGAGGAATACCTAATGTAAATGACGAGTTAAGGGGTGTAGCACACCAACATGGCACATATACACATATGTAACAAACCTGCACGTTGTGCACATGTACCCTAGAACTTAAAGTATAATAAAATAAATAAATAAATAAATAAATAAAATTGAAGATAGATATGGATTGATGGAAGAAATCATAGCCCTAATTTCATAAATTGATGCCCATGTGGGAGGATTTCTACAGCTTTAGGAATAGTTCAGGCATGTCTCAAGTACAGCAATATTTAGTAAAAGAAGATGTTTCCCAAACAAGAATACTGAACTGCATCTATGTATATGGAGAACACAAATTAATTACATCCCTTCTTTTTACCAAGTTCCCAACACTTATGTAGAAGTGTTTACTCACAGGCTGAAGCAGAGTTTTAGGATTCAGGTTGGTGTGGCCAGACAATTAGTGTTTCAGAAGGAAGAGAAATCTTCAAACCAGAAAATAAGAAATTGTGTCAGTTTTCTGATAGAATAGTCAACTTGTTATCCAGATCATCGCTAGGGCCGTTTTTTCTGTAAATAATATTAATACCCACAAAGAGAGGAATATGCATTCCCAAAATGATATTGAACAAATCAGAATTATCAAATATTTGAAGGAAATAATAAACAAGAGACATGTAAGGCTAATTCCCAAGACAATTCATTTAACAGCATGAACAAAAGAAGATATTAAACTATCACTACTATAAAATAAGAATCATTGGAGAGAGATGAGTCATACATTTTAAAAATAAAAAAATCCCAGCTGGGCACAGTGGTTCACACCTGTAATCCCGGCACTTTGAGAGGCCAAGGCAGGGGTATCAGTTGAGGTCAGGAGTTCAAGACCAGCCTGGCCAACATGGTGAAACCCCATCTCTACTAAAAATACAAAAATTAGCCTGGTGTGGTGGTGGGCACCTGTAATCCCAGCTACTTGGGAGGCTGAGGCAGAAGAATCACTTGAACCTGGGAGATGGAGGTTGCAGTGATCCAGGATCATGCCACTGCACTCCAGAGCAAGACTATGTTTCAAATATATATATATATATATATATATGATTAAAATTAAGGTTTGAAAGAAGGGCTAAAATAAGTACAGTTAAATAAATACAGTTAGTAAGTAAATATTAATTGAAAAACTAAACTGTAGTCATCTGTCAGAATAAATTAAAAAGGGGAAATTGAAGTTGAAAAAGTGTTGTAAAAGTTCAGAGACATAGAGGACATTTCAAAAAGTTTCAGGGTATATCTTGGAGGAATTTCTGAAGTATGCAACTGAAAAATGGTAGAGAGGAATAAATTAAACGAATAATACAGTTTTCCAGAATTGAGAAGAAAATGAAAAGACATTAGCTAGGAGTGGGAAGTATGGTGTGGAATGAGGGTGGAGGGAGGAAACAGTATCCTGAGTCAAGTGAGTAAACCAAAGGGCCACACCTAACAAAGCTAAGCATTACTAATGGTTTTCAAAAAACTGAAACAGGTTTCCTGCAAAAAAATGAAAAACCATGCTGACATCAGATGTCTCATAAGTCAGACTAATTGTTAGAAGACAATGAAGCAGTATCAACAGAGTACTAAGGCAGAAACGATGTTGTGTCTAGTTTCCTACACTCAGGAAAACATTGGCATTTAGGTGAAATGAATAAAATAGAGATACTTTCAGCGTTCACCACCCTCTGGCCTTACTTGAGATAATTAGATAAAAATGCACACCAGTAAAATAAAATAAAAAAAATTAAAGACTAAGGATGAAGTAGCATTCATGGAATAATGGTGAACAACAGAGGTAGTAACATTTAAATAGCTGTAAAATCTATAGTTTTATGTAAGTTACTATTGATGCATGACATTAAAGAAAAATGGTAATTATTATTAACTAAAATTCTGGGTTTCAGCATTTGAGTTTTGTGTACAAGTGAATGTGCATAAGTGTTTTGGAGTATTGGGTTTAAAGGCTCACAAAGACTTTTGCTTTATTTAATAGGAAGTCAAAGACTAATTAATGCTAGATTTTTAATAGAAAATACAAGATTAAGTGGGCATAAAAATTTTTGCTTAGCTACCATTAAGAAAAGAAATCAGATATTTCTAGATAGGTAAGTGAAAAAATGAAATACTTTCAACCCACTAGAGGAAAATAAACCACGCAAAATATATGTTACAGAATACACAAAATAGAATGGTTAAAATTAATGCAAATACACTGGTTATTGTATTAGTCCATTTTAACACTGCTATAAAGATAGTGCCTGAGACTGGATAATTTATAAAAAAAAAAAAAAAAAGGTTTAATTGACTCACAGTTCCACATGGCCAGGGAGGCCTAAGGAAACTTACAATCATTACGAAAGAGAAAGATGGAAGCAAGGCACGTCTTACATAGCAGCAGCAGGAGAAAGAGAGAGAGCACAGGGGTAACCGAGACTTTTAAAACAATTAGATCTCATGAGAACTCCCTCACTATCATGAGAACAGCATGGGGGAAACTGACCCTATGATCCAATCACTCCCATCAGGTCCGTTTCTCAACATATGGGGATTACAATTCAAGATGAGATTTGGGTGGGGACATAGAGCCAAGTCATATGTTATGCATCAGAAATGTGGATGTGTTTAATTTCTACAAAATACAATACTCTGAAATGAGATCAAGATACAAACTTGGCTGTACTTTCTTTCTTTTTGACTATACAGACTGATGATATGGTCTGGCTTTGTGTCCCCACCCATATCTCATCTTGAATTGTAATTCAAATTGTAATCCCCATGTGTTGAGGAAGGGATTTCATGAGAGGTGATTACATCTTGGAGGTGGTTCCCCTTGCTGTTCTCATGATAGTGAGTTTTCATGTGATCTGATGGTTTTTTATAAGGGGCTTTCCTCCATTTCACTCTGTACTTCTCCTTCCTGACACCATGTGAAGAAGGATGTGTTTGCTTCCCCTTTCACTATGATTGTAAGTTTCCTGAGGCCTTCCCAGCCATGCTGAACTGTGAGTCAATTAAGCCTCTTTCCTTTATAAATTACCCAGTCTCAGGCATGTCTCTAGTAGCAGCATGAGAACAGACTAATACAGTTGGATTAGCCTAGAAAACTATCTTTTAATACCTATCACTCTACCCTATTTCCTTCATAAAAGTTCTGGGCCTCAGGGAAACATTAAACAGCTTATAGAATGAGAGACGTCTTGGTCTGTTTTGTGTTTCTGTAACAGAATACCAGAGACTGAGTAGTTCATAAAGAGATTTATTTGGCTCATAATTCTGGTGGCTGGAAAGTTCAATATGGGGCATCTGCATCTGGTGAAGGGCCTCTTACAGCTTCAACTCATGGTGAACAATGGAAAGGGAGCTGGTATATGCAAAGAAATCACATGGTGAGAGAAAGCAAGAGAGAGAAACCAAGGAGTCACACTCTTTTTCACAACCTACTCTCTTGGGAACGAGTGAGAACTCACTTACCCTCTTAGGAGGGCATGAATCTATTCATGAGGAATCCACCCCTGTGACACAAACATTTCTCACCAGCTACTCCTCAGTGTTGCCACATTGAAGATCAAATTTCAACATGGGTTTTCACTTTTGACAGGGGCAAACCAAACCATAACAAGTGACAAGCTTTGATTTTTGCATATTAACAAGGTCTTTAGGGCAATATGTAATGGGCAGGGTTAAAGAAAAGGAGCAGTTGAAATGCTCTGGAGATTCTACTTTTGATACATTTAAATATGTCATAAGTTACTGCTTCACACATAGTCCAGCTGACACAGTATTTGGTGCATAATGGCAATACTGAAGAATGTATACAGATCTTACTTTACAAAATTGCATGTAAATAATTATAAATGCTATGGGGGAAGAATAAGCTATGTGTGTTACAATATCATATAAAAAGAGGACTAGAATAACCTGTGTGGTAAGGAAATTTCCCTAGAGGAACTAATTTTAAATAGTGTCACCATGATTAACAAGCATTGACTCAGGGAAACGGTAGTTGAAGAAGAGGGGAGAGTGTTCCATGAAAAGGAACAGGAGGTAGAAGAAACATCATTCTGGGACTGAAACATTACCAATATGACTGTCATGTGAAACAAAGGGAAGGGGCATGAGATCAGAGTACATATTAATCCGGTGCAAAAGTCATTATGGTTTATGCTGTTACTTCTATTGTAAAAGCAAATGCAAATTACTTGGTTGGTGTAAAATAATGACTTTTGCACCAGCCTAACAGATGTGCAGAGTTTGGGTTAAAGATTTTTTAAAAACCTCTATTCTTAGAGAAATAATAAGTCGTTGTCAGTTTTAAAGCAGGACAGAGGTGACAGTAATAGAATTTGTCTGTAAAAGAATACTCTAATATCTATGAAAAGAATGGATAGTTCAGATGATATGTCTGTGGGGTGACTAGTAGTCTAGGTAAGAGTTAATGGTGACTTGGACTAGGATGCTGGTTAATGAGATGGAAAGTGGGCAAATTAGAAAATTGAATCAATAGGAATTAGTCATGTGGAATGTAAGTATGCTAGTTTTCTTTTGCTGTACAACAAATTACCATAAATTTAACAACTTAAAACAACATCCATTTATTTCCTCACAGTTCTTTATGTGGAAGTCTAGAACAATGTGGCTGGAATTTCTAGGTATCATTAGGTTGAAAGCAGAAATTTGTCATGTGTCTTCATCTATAAGCTCTGGAGAAAAACCCATTTCCAAGCTCATTAACATTGTTGGTGGAACAACTTTTGAATTGTAAACTTGAGGTCTCTGTTGTCTTGCTAGCTGTCAGCAGGAGGCTGCTCTCAATAACTAAAAAGTATGTGCATTACTTGCCACATGACCTCCTTTTTCTTCAAAGACAGCATCACAGAATCTCCCTCCTATAGAATCTGTATTAGTTAGTTTTCATGCTACTGAAAAAGACATACCGGAGACTGGGCAATTTACAAAAGAGGTTTGCTTTTTAAAACTGTCAAATCTCATGACACTTATTCACTATCATGAGAACAGCAGGGGAAAGACCTGCCCCTATGATTCAATTACCTCCCACCGGGTCCCTCCTACAACATGTAGGAATTTAAGATGAGATTTGGGTGGGGGCACAGCCAAACCATATCATTCCACTCGTGGCCCCTCCCAAATCTCATGTCCTCACATTTCAAAAGCAATCATGCCTTTTCAACAGTCCCCCAAAGTCTTAACTCATTTCAGTATTAACGAAAGTCCACAGTCCAAAGTCTCATCTGATACAGGGCAAGTCCTTTCCACCTATGAGCCTGTAAAATCAAAAGCAAGTTAGTTACTTTCTAGATATACTGCTGACAATATATCATGTTAATATTTCCCCCATTCTTTCTAAAGGGGATCTACAGCTTTTGACAAGGGTAACTGTGCACTGGGGAAAGGGAAATGATCAGACATTTTGGGGACTACTGGACACTGGCTCTGAGCTGACGTTGATTCCAGGAGACCCAAGATATCATAGTGGTCCTCCAGTTAAAGTAGGGGCTTATGGAGGTCATGTAATTAATGGAGTTTTAGCTCAGATCTGACTTACAGTGGATCCAGTGGGTTCATGGACTCATCCTGTGGTAATTTCCCCAGTGCCAGAATGCATAATTGGCATAGACATTGACTTAGCAGATGACAGAACCCCTACATTGGCTCCTGACTGGTAGGGTGAGGGCTATTATGTTGGAAAAGACCAAATGGAAGCCATTAGAGCTGCCTCTACCTAGAAAACTAGTAAATCAAAAATAATATTGCATCCCTGGAGGGACTGCAGAGATTAGTGCCACCATTAAGAACTTGAAAGATGCAGGGGTGGTGATTCCCACCACACCCCCGTTCAACTCTCCCATTTTGCCGGTGCAGAAGACAGACGAATCTTGGAGAATGACAGTGCATTATCGTAAGCTTAACCAAATGATGACTCCAATTACAGCTGCTGTACCAAACTTGCTTTCATTGAGCAAATTAACACATCTCTTGGTACCTGGTATGCAGCCACTGCCTTGGCAAATGCCTTTTTTTCCATTTCTGTCCATAAGGCTCAACAGAAGCAATTTGCCGCAGCTGGCAAGGCCAGCAATATATGTTTACTCTTCTACCTCTGGGATATATCGACTCTCTGGCTTTGAGTTATAATCTTATTCGGAGAGATCTTGATGACTTTTTGCTTCTACAAGATATCGCACTGGTCTGTTACATTGATGACATTATGCTAATTGGATCCTGTGAGCAAGAAGTAGCAAACACACTGAACTTACTGGTGAGACATTTGTGCGTCAGAGAATAGAAAATAAATTGAATTAAAATTCAGGGACCTTCTACCTCAGTAAAATTTCTATGGGTCTAGTGGTATGGAGCTGTTGAGATAGTCCTTTTAAGGTGAAGTATAAGTTGCTGCATTTGGCCTCTCCTACAACCAAGAAAAAGATACAATGCCTGGTGGGCCTATTTGCATCCTGGAGGCAATACATTCCTCATTTGGGTGTGTTACTCCAGTCCATTTATCAAGTGACCCAAAAGACTGCCAGTTTTGAGTGGGGTCAAAAGAGGAGAAAGCTCTGCAGCAGGTCCAGGCTGCTGTGCAAGCTGCTCTGCCTCTTGGGCCATATGACCCAGAAGATCCAATGGTGGTTGAGATGTCAGTGGCAGATAGGGGTGCTGTTTGGAGCCTTTGGCAGGTCTCTATAGGTGAAGCACAATAGATGCCTCTAGGATTTTGGAGCAAGGCCCTACCATCTTCTGCAGATAACTACTTTCTTTTTGAAAGACAGCTCTTGGCCTGTTACTGGGCTTTAGTGGAAACCGAACGTTTGACTATGTGTCATCAAGTCTCCATGTGACCTGAACTGCCAATCATGAACTGGGTGTTTTCTGATCCATTGAGCCCTAAAGTGAGGCATGCACAGGAGCGGTCTATCATCAAATGGAAGTGGTATATATGTGACTGGGCTCAAGCAGGTCCTGAGGGGATCTATTATTTTCATCCCTCTATTATTTCTGTCCCTCTAGAGAACCCTGATTAATTTGATAACCTAATTTGGAACTAATCTCCCATCATATTCAAAGGTCTCTCATAATCAGGGAGAGAAGATTATAAAGGGTCTAGATCATTGGGGCCTTTTAGAATTATTGCTACCATAAGGATAGCCTGTTAGACGATGGTGCCATTTCCTGAGATTTAGTTTGATAGCATGAGGTAGTTTAGGAAATTACTGATTTTGAGAATTCTTATAAAAGAAACATCCAAGTGGTGACACTGATCTAAATATGTGAGTCAAGTGTTCTGAATTCTAAGAATGCCAATGTGCATTATGAATTTTCAGATGTGTACCACATTTTTCAAACACATTTCAAGAAAAAAAAAAAAAAACTTGATTGCACAAAGCATTAAAGGAGTAGTGCTTTGTGAAAAATTCCCTTAGAGTATAATTCACAAGAAAGAAGATAAAGTAATCAACTAGACGCATCTGAAGATTATTTTCTCATCTGTGAAGAAAATGAAGCAGAGATGTTACAGAGTTACAAGAAGTTTGCAAGAATACTGTACTATTCAGTATATTCAGTTAAAAAAAAAACTTAGAAAGTGATAATGTTCTCAAGGAGCTGTCTTTTGCACTATCTTGGCACATTAAAGTGATAATATTTTCAAAATTTATTTCTCTAAACCAGTTTAAATACACTAAATGTTTTATGAGACCATAGAGTGAAAAATATTTGTTTTTTCAATGAAGCTAATATTTTGTTATTTGCTATGGCCTTTAGTATAATTGTTTATGGTTTATGAAAATATGCTGAAGTGACAACAGAAGAAAAATCCTAATGAATAAGTTCTATTAATTTATAAGAAATGTGTGAGGTGTTATATGGAACAAAATAAACCAAGCAGGAAGAAATGAGACCCCCAGGATCTATTTTATTCTCTTCAAATGTGTAAATTTCCTACAGGGAAGAAAAAGAGAATATACAGAGAAGGAGAGAATGGTCCAGCAGCATTGAAGCAACACCAACTTTGTGAGGGTAAGCCTTGGTGGTTTATGGGAAGGTACATTGCATGATTTCGCCTCTTTAACATAGCTGCATATAAATAATAGAACCTCATAGTGAAAGTGCACCCCCGATGAGAATGCATACAGGCAAAGAAAAAAAGAACAAGTTCTCAACCCCCAAAACAAATAAAATAATTGCTTGAGTTAAAATTAGCTGAAGTCAGTTCACATTCAGTAATGGCAAATCCAACAAATATTTCTTGTATAATTTTTCTACTCTTTTTTATGAAAAAAATAAGCCCTTATATTTGTATAAGCATACTTTATTTTCTCTGTTATGTCATAAACCCTAAACAAGCAAGAACAGAAAAAAATACATCTTTTGTAACTCTACTTTTTTTTTAAATGCCTAAGCATGAGAAATGGTAACATTTTCAAAACATTATATTAGGTTACAGCACTTTCATAACAAAATTATAAAAAGGTAAATAAGTTTACAAAGTTATTTTTCAAAATTTTGTGATTCTGGGCCCATAGATGACTATTCTCATATTTCATTAATGTATTATGTATAAATAGAATTGACAATGGCTATTTTGAATGAAGTATTCTATATCTGCCTAAGTACCCCTGGCAGCTTCTACCAGTGTTAAGGGAGGTGATGACATTGACTAATTTTCATTTTATGGAACAAAATGTTGAATCAAGCAATAAAAAAATCCTGAAAACAGTTTTGATTGTTGTTTTAATAAGTGCCTTAACAGTTGAATTGGTGATTCTATATCTTGATAAGTTGTGACAAGTAATGTGGGCTGAGACTCTTCCCCAATAATTTAATAATTTAAGCTGTATTATTCCTATTAATATTGACTTGGGCAAGAAAAAAGTTACAAAATGAAAAAAATCTCTTGGGCCTAGGTTTGTTCATACTTCAAATTGAGTTCACAGAACTGTTGTAAGAAGTAAATGAAATAGTGCATGAGGATAATCAGGAATATAGTGATGTATAATAATAATTATCATTATAAACCAATATTTTCAATATGCCATACTTTTTATCCTACACACTTCCTAGTGATCACATACATACAAGTCTAATTGCCATACATATTTTGATAATACTCAAACCAAACTATCTGCAATCTAGATCTCTTCTAAGATTTAAACTCATTTCTCATTTCTTTAGGAATACATATTTTTTTTTTGGCTAGGAAATAAAATGAATCGTAGCAGTAAGGTTGGGTTTTTTGGTGGTGGTGGTGGTTAGAAAAAGAGCCTCAACTCATCTTATTTACTGGATCCAAGGTTTCGTAGAATGTTTGTATATCTTACTCAAGGACAACAGAACCTAACTCTTCATTCCTCCATACCATATTGTTTGGCATTCACTATAAACCTTTTTTTTTTTTTTTTAATGCTAGAAAACTCGAGTCCTCTGACTCTATTTTCTTCATCTGTTATATACAGTCTGTCACTGTGAATTGTTCATGGTTCTGCATGTGGTTTTTGCCGGTATAACCAAGAAAATCTCAAGATTTTTATACAATTTGTTACAAAACAAGCTCTTTTATTGGGCTATGAGACTGGAGCTGTTATTTCTACTTTGTCACCACAGGAGATGAAAATGCCTAAAAATAGAGTTCAACTGGGAGAAAAACAGCTGGCACACAGAAGCTGGGGATAGTATAATGGCATCATTTGTGCCTCTTATCAATTTGTGCTTATATCTGGGCTTTTGATTTCTTCTCTTTGTGGCATTCTGGGTTGAAATCCCTGTCACTTGAAACTGAGGGATTCCTTACTCAGTCACATGATTTTCTATCTCCAACATTTCCACCTTAGTTCAGATTTCCATTTCTCTCTTGGATTGCTCCAAAGCCCTGCAACTGATTTCTCCTGCTGTAAGTTATTAGTATTTTCTGTCAGCTCTCAACTCCACAGAGCTCTCAGAATGACCTACCTAACATACAGATCTGACTATGCCATGTCCCTTGTAAAAATATATTTTCTGACCACAGTGTAAAGAATAGTATCTTTAACATTGAGTGCAAAGCCCTTTGACATGAAGCCCCCTACCTAACTCTACAACCTAACTTATCATTTTTCCCTCTCAATATTTGTGTATCAGCAGCACTGAACAGCTAGTGTATTTCTCTTACAAACACACTGCAGTGTTTTTCAATACCTCCACTTTACTCAAGTTCTTTTGCCTAGAATACACTTTCATTTTTCGTGTTGTGGAGTCTAACTACTACCATTCATTCCCCTATGCACCAAACCTAGGTAAGGTGTCCTGAACCTATGCTTTTAGAGTCTGATAGTCATTTTTATCATTGTATTTACTATATTTTATTGAATGAATTTGCTCATCTCTAATCAATGCCCTACCTTCCTGTTATCCAACCCACACATATGACCATGTCTTTTAAAATTTTTTTTGAATCTCTAGCACCTTAAGAAGTTCCTGGAAAATAATGTCCTGTAAATGTTTATTGAACAAATAAATGTACAGAAAAACACTACCTTGCTACTTGGCTGTTTGTCTAATTCTGCAGAAGAGGATTAAGTATGCTGCCCCGGTTTGACAGAAGTTGAATTTGTATTTCAACTTCGAAACCAAGTTTTCATTAATCTTCCATTTCAGAGGAATATCTCGTTGCTATTCATCAATTAAAGTCAAATTGACACTTCTGTTTTCAATTGAGCTAATGTATTGCATTAAAATTTCCTAACTTCATTACAGCTTACTGACAACCTAATGACTGCAGTATATTTCAATTTTGCAAGAACAGAGAGTGCAGGAACCCATTCTAAATTTTTATTTGATAATCTTTACCTCTTTTCACATGGTCACAAGAGCTTCTTTTTCTTCCCTGTTGCTTCAGTTGGGATTTTCAACCCCCCCTCTCTCTCCATGTCCACCTTTTGTACACAGCAAAAGCCAATGATGCCCTACCTCCCCAATTCTTCTAAACCCTATCCATAAGACAGCCAGTCCTTATTCTTTGTGTCAGCATTATTTCAGCACATTCTAGATTAGGGAATGATAACAAAGGACTAGCTAGACTTCTAGATAAGAGGAAAGAGGAAGAAACCCCACGTGGAGGTGTCTCCCTCGTACCAGCCTTTTGTCCAGTGCTACAGCAACCCTACTCTAGTGCCAGAGCCACAGACAGCATCTTTGGCTCCACTCTATTTCTTTACATTCTGATTCTTAGAGGATTACGGATAAATAGGACTCTTAAACTGAAATCAAAACATTACTCTTTTCTCTTTTTTCCCTTTCTTATTGACATGCTAGAAACTTAGTCCAGATTATCTACATGTAAGAAAAATATACTTCTCTTACTTCTCTGACTTTCTGTAGTTGTTGCCATCTTCTCTCCTTTCCATCACATTCAAAATCTGTCAAAGCATAGACTACTATCTCCTCTTCTATTTCTTTCATTCTTTCTTTTACTATTTTTATTAGGAGATACAGCCTACATAAAAAAGAGCATAGAAAATATATATGTTTATTTGGAAGAATAATGATAAAGAAAACACCCCTGTTATCACCACCGAAGTCAACAACAAGACATTACCAGCATCTTGGAAGTTCCCCAGATGACTCTGTACAATCCCAAAGCCTACTCTCCCTCTTAAAGAAATTATCCAGAAGTATGATTTTTAAAATAATAATTCTGTTACTTTTCTTTACAGTTTTATCATCTTATACAGGGCCCTAAAAGATATTATTTAATTTTGCATATTTTGCAACTTTATATGTATGCTTCATGGACTACATATGTTTCTTTCACTCCATATAATGTCCGTAATATTCGATTTGCCCTATATAGCTCTATTTATTTATTTTTATCGCTATCTATATTGCTGATGATGGACAAGATAAATGGTCTTAGTGTATGTTTCCTGCTTCATGTACAAGAGTTTCCCTTGATTATATACCCAGGATGGAATTACTGGTATGCATCTGCAACTTTAGTAGATACAGCCAAACTGTTTTCCGAATTCATTGTGTAAATTTACAGTCCCTCCCTTAGTTTATAAGAGCTACTACTGCTTCAAATCTTTACCAATATTACTTATTGTCAGATTTTATAAATTTTGTAAATCAAGGGGTCTACAAAAGTTGAAAACTATCTTAATGGTTATCTAAATATACTATTCTTACTTCTCAACCCTCCCTCATCTCTTTTGATGTTAAAGCAAAATACACAGAGAATAAAGGACAGAAAGCTGGTGTAGTGGATTGAATGGTAACCCCCTAAATGATATGTCCACCAGAACCTGTGAATGTAATCTTGTTTGGAAGAAGAGTCTTTGCAGATGCAATTAAGATAATGATGCCATGATAAGATTACCCCAGATTATCATGGGTAATAAATCTAATGACAAATTATTTTATAAGAGAAGAGCAAGGAAAAGGACACACAGGAGAAAGGCCATGTGAAAACAGAGGCAAAGACCTGCGTTATGCATTCCCAAGCCAAGGAAAATCCGGAGTCACCAGATGAGGAAAGATTCTCTTCTAGAGACTTCAGAAGCAGTGCAGCCCTCCCAACACTTTGATTTTGGACTTCTGTCCTCCACAACTATGACAGGAAAAATTACTGCTATTTTAAGTCACCAAGTAGTAGTTTTTATGATAACCCTGAGAAACTAATACAACTACTTAGTGTCTGAGAACTAGAACATCATTCTAAAATATCTAGTTGATGACTTTACTCATTACAAGACAACATGCCCCTTTTTCTCACTCCGCGTTCTTCAGTCTAGCAGTTGTAACAAAACAAGGACAGGTAATAAGCAATGTTAATTCCATCTACAACCTTAATTCTCCTTTGCCATGTAGCCTATGGCAGGTGAGCAAGCATTACCGCCGGAGCTCCACCACCTGTCAGATTAGCAGTGACAATGGATTCTCATAGGAGCGTGAACCATATTGTAAACTGCACATGCAAAGGATCTAGGTTGTGTACTCTTTATTAGAATCTAATCAATGTCTGATGATCTGAGATGGAACATTTTCATCCTGAAACCATTCACCCCCACCCCCAACCCTCATCCATGGAAAACATTGTCTTCCACTAAACTGGTTCCTGGTGCCAAAAGGGTAGGGGATAGCTGGCCTAACATAGTCACAGGTTTTGGAGATTAGGATGTGGACGTCTTCAGGAGATCATTGTTCTATCTACTACACTGTGAATCTCTTTTATATTTCAACAAGGTAAGGAAGGAGACGCAGGTCATACCTAGAATGATAATGGAAACAGACAAAGTTGGATAAATCACAAAGTTAGATAAACAATTAAGCTTGGGACTGTGGACTCTGGCAAGAAGCCTCACTCACCCCCCAACTCCCAACTCTGCTCTCTCTGTGACCTCACTCCTTCCTGATTCATATTCCAGGCTGCTGGACTTCTGTCCTGCTACATAATATCTGCCACCTCAGTTTAAAATAGTCTTTGATCTCACTAGTTAATTCTATGAAAATTGACCTTGAAAAAAATCTTTTCTATAAATTCATTTATCAAAAATAAATAAAAGAAAACAAAATTACTTGTGTACATTTTATATTACTTCTCTAAATATGTATCTTGTACATTCCTGTTTCAAGTAATTATTTCAAAGTATTTTATTCAAATATGGGTACGTAGGGTGCTTTTGTAATTGCACTTAATTTGTTTCTTGATAAATTTCTCCTCATCAAATAAACAGAAAATGAACATATTCTGAATTCGATCATTATAGGTTATACAGTTACCATCTCTGAGAATAGGAATAATTAGTGAACATTTTACCTACTTTTTTTTGCTTTTTGAGACAAGAAGAATTAAATTATGTTACTACATACTGAATTCATAGGTCTGAGATCTGAAAATGTCTGAGAATGTGTTCAAATTAATGCAGGAAAAATGCCTCCTGAAAATGTACTTAGACATTATGGATTTTTCCATTTATTGCAATTACATACAAGTTGGCTGGGCGTGGTGGCTCACGCCTGTATATCCAGCATTTTGCAAGGCCGAGGTGGATGGATCACCTGAGGTCAGGAGCTCGAGACCAGCCTGACTAATATGGTGAAAATCCATCTCTACTAAAAATACAAAAATTAGCCAGGTGTAGTGGTGGGAGCCTATAGTCCCAGCTACTTGGGGGGCTGAGACAGGAGAACCGATTGAACCCGGGAGGCAGAGGTTGTAGTGAGCTGAGATGGTGCCACTGCACGCCAGCCTGGGTGACAGAGTGAGACTCTGTAAAAAAAAAAAAAAAAAAAAAAAAAAAAAAAATATATATATATATATATATATATATGTTGAGAGTAGAAGGTGCATTGACTTATGGACATTCACATGTGAGAAGAAATTAAGTTTCAGAAGGTGATAGGAAGCAGTATTGGTTGACTAATCTCCCACCATTACCATCATTCTTTTTTGCAGAAATGATAACTATACTTTAAGAAATGATGACATGTAAATGAATCATCCCTCCTCCCTTCTCATGAATTAGGGAGAAGTTACACAATGAACCTATTTGCCTTGCTGCACTAGAAGCAAACTTTAGGTACCCTGGCCTCTATGGAACTGGGAGGCTTATACACCAATGTTAGAGAGATGAAGGACTTGTGATTGCCAGGAAACCACTATTTTCTCCCACCTGCTCATATCCTTGCCCCAACGCTCCCCCAAAACTGTGAGGAGACAGGTCTGAATATCCCTCAGATGACTGAAGATGCTCAACTTGGCTTAAGAGACCTAAGATCTTAAGCCATCCCTTACTGCTATCAGACTGAAGACAAGCAATAAAGAATATGTTGATAACTGATATTTGAATGGCTCTAATGTTACATGCATTTCATTATCTATTCATTTTTGCTTTGAGATGCATAATAAACTGTTTTCGTTTAATAAATGGGACTGTTTGAAAGAGAAAGGCATTCGTAAACAAACATTTAGAATATGTTATTAGAACATGTTTCTTTCTCCATTAGTTCATATTACATGGGTTTACATTATATGCATTTTAAACAAAATATGTTAAGATAAATGAAAATAGTTATATTTAGACTTTTAGTATATTATACATATAAAATATTTTGTAATAAAACTTATTTTGACATTATATAGATGGTTTGATCACAAATTACTATTTGTTACATTATTTACAAAAAAAAGTATGCAAAGTTTTATATAAATTTTAGTTAAGTTCATTTAACTTAATTTTAGTTAAGCGCATTTTTTAATATGACCTGTTTTCAAATTGGGAACTATATCCTAGTTAATAAATTAACTTTTCAGTGGAGCTGATTATTTATGTTGTTTACTGATTAATGTTTTTAATTAGTAGAGCTTGTTTTTTAGAGCAATTTTAGGTTTACAGAAAATTTAGCAGATCATAAAGAGTTCCCATATACTCATTCTCCCTCGCTCACAGTTTCTTCTATTATTAATGTCTTGCATTCTGTGGTACATTTCTTGCAGTTAATGAGCCAATACTGAAATACTATATTAACTAAAATCCATAGTTTATATTAAGGTTCACTCTTTGTGTTGTGCAGTTCTGTGGATTTTGACAAGTGTATTATGTCACATAACCACCTTTACGGTATCTTGTAGACTAGTTTCACTCCCCTAGAAATCAATCCCCTGTGTTTTACCTACTTATGTCTCTTCTCCTACCTTGACCCACTGGCAACCAATGATCTTTTTTACTGTCTCTGTAGTTTTGTGTTTTCCTGCAGGTCACATAGTTGGAATCAAACAGGATATGACCTTCTCAGACTGGTTTCTTTTATTTAGCAATGGACACTTAAAAGTTCCTCCATATTTTTGAGACTTGATAGGTCATTGCTTTATACTGCTGAATAATATTCCATTGTCTGAATGTACCACAATTTTTTTATCCATTTGCCCTTTTGAGGGACATCTTTGTTGCTTCCAGTTTTTGGCAATACAGCCTCTATAAAAATTCGTGTGCAGGTTTTCCTGTGGATACGGCTTTTAACTCATTTGGGTAGATATCTAGGAAAGCAATTGCTAGGTTCTATGGTAAGACTATGTTTAGCTTTTTAAGCAACTAGTTTTCTACAAAGAAAAGGTATATTTGCTGCTTTTCTATGAAAACTAGTTTTCTGTAAAACTAGTTTTCATAGAAAAGCAGCAAATATACCTTTTGTTTTTAAATATGTTAAACCTGAGGGGAGTGGCTTTAAAATCCTAAGTATTTTACATAACCTTTTTTCATTATTTCAGTTTTTATTGAATTTCTTTTTCCCTATCCTGGTGTACTATGCACCAGGCTGACCTAAAGGAGAGGCCTTCCTTGCTTTCTATCTATAAATTTAAATTTTTTTCTTTGACAAATTGATATACACATGAGTTTTGACAGAAATAGAATTGTCTTGATAACTCTTCAAATGTAAGTTTAATGAGGTAAGAAATAAATAAATAAAGATTATTTGAAATCTCAATAGAAATTCAACTATAAGAGACAAAATAGTTTAGATAAATATATAAAGGGGAAAAGCTGAGAATGTTAAAAATACCACATATTCAACATGCAGAAAAAATCTGTCATTGAACAATGCCTCCTGGAGAGATCAACAGTTTTTTAAAAAACAATGAATGGCATATTATTGCAAACTTTGTTTCCCACAATTTATGTTCTTTTCCTAAACTGATAAAATATAATACAGTGCCTCAAATAATATTCATTTATCAAAACCACTTGATAAATATCTCCATTGTTTCTTGGAAAACTATATAGGAAAACACCCTACATTCTGCTTAATAATTTCCTTAGTAAAACAACATATTCCACTCAATATTTCTAAAATTAATTTCTAAACAAGGTATTATATCTCTAATATCCCTAAACATGGTTTCATTAGCTAGCCAAGGCAACAGGTTGAAACCTTACTAATGTGTCCCAGAAGATCTTGTTTTGTATCCAGTGAAAGGGAGTCATGGCAATATTGTGTTCTGTAACATAATTAGTAAGTTTCTATATTAAAAATAACCAAATCTCAAATAAATGATTTAGTCCTTGAGATATATGAAAAAAGTGTAAAACTGTTTCTTAAACTCATGCTTTCTGAAATCATTCCAATCTCATTTTTCTCTCAAACTCCTCAGTCATGTTCTACCAACAGAATTATTAATCTTTCTGATGTTTCTACCAGACAATCCTCTTTGATGAAACATTATTTAAATAATCATATGAAGATGTTAAAAAATTTGTTACAGAGAAACAAAACTATTGTTTTATTTTTCTAATAAATGTGTAATATATTATTAAAATGCAGTACTATATATTTTTAGATACAAATAGCTATAAATTATCTGTATTTCCCAGAAAGCAAATGATGACTGTTCCTACATAAATTATTTTATTCACTGTTTAATCCATCATTAGGTTTGCTAACACTTTGAAATAAAGTTTGTAAATAATACGGGAGATAAAAAGATTCTCTAAAGACTGTTTTCAAGTTCCCCCTTTTAATACAATGTTCTTCAATATACATATTTATTATGAGTTAAGAGAAGAAATAGCTGTTTTTTTTTTTTTTTTTTTTTTTTTTTTTTTTTTCGGGGTGTTTTTTTTTTTCCCCCCCCGGGGGCCGGGGGGCGGGGCCCCGCCCCCCCCCCCCCCCCCCCCCCCCCCC
>NC_045444.1:73302986-73379084 GCF_002776525.5 Piliocolobus tephrosceles
GCAGTGGCCGGATCTCAGCTCACTGCAAGCTCCGCCTCCCGGGTTTATGCCATTCTCCTGCCTCAGCCTCCCGAGTAGCTGGGACTACAGGCGCCCGCCACTTCTCCCGGCTAGTTTTTTGTATTTTTAGTAGAGACAGGGTTTCACCGTGTTAGCCAGGATGGTCTCGATCTCCTGACCTCGTGATCCGCCCGTCTCGGCCTCCCAAAGTGCTGGGATTACAGGCTTGAGCCACTGCGCCCGGCCAGAGAAGAAATAGTTTTATCTATAATTTAAAAAGAATGACAAACATCTTTACATTATTCTTTTAGTAATTAGCCATTTAGTAGCAAATAAACTATAACCCTTCAAATTTAGCTGCAGAAAAATATCCACCCATTCTGTTCCACATTTATCTAATTTTATTCAAAGATGACTGGATACCTGGGTTATAAGTGGTGAAGATTTGAGGAATAAGGAATAGATTAGAAAGAAATAAACAGAAACATATAATTTCTCCATTCTCCTCTTAGTAATAGCCAGTAAATATCTGAGAGAATTACAAAAAATACAAACTCAATTTTCACTGAAACTAGTGATTGCAATAACAGTTGTCCATATTTAAGCATTCCATGAGACCATGACATATCAAGCATTGAAAAATGTATTTTTGTTGGTGTAGTAACATTATTTTGTCAATTTAAAATTTAGTTTCTAAATCATTTACATCTGTAGCTCAAGACCAATTATTTTGTTATTTGTAAAATAATGGGCAGTTTCAACCCAGACGGGTGTGTACTTTGTACAATTGCTATGTTATATTATGGTAAGTTTAAATTGCAATATAATTAGTATTCTCATTCAAATATTTCCTAAACATATGGAATATGATAATATAGTACTACAAGTTATACATTTAACATTATATCAGAACTTTTACCTGTATATGAAGAACTTAAGATGAACAAAAATAAATGCTTTTGTTGAAGCAAAGTTTAGAGGTTCTGTCAATAAATATATTGTAGTCTGTGTCTACTATGATTTGGTCAGGAAAATGGAAACCTCCAAATATTTCAAACAGTAAGTGGTTTAAAATAGAAAATTAGAAATGAATAAAAGTACTGGAAGACTATTGGTACAAAGCTCAGGAAAGCCAGAATGGGTCCAGAAAATACAGGAATAGCAGAAAAAAACCTAAATGGTCTATATCAACTGTTCATACTATTGAATTGAGTTTTTGCAGAATTAGATGATATTTTGTGAAAGGATTCTCAGATATCACTGGCAATGTCTTATATTTGCATCTTCATATATCGGCCCACACTTGTTCAAATGCAAAAATGGCTTCTGCCTTGCTTTTCTTTCTAAATTTTGCATAATTGCTACTCATTGGAATAATCTATTCTGGAACCATGCTGCTAACCATTATGAGAAATATGGTTTCAAGGCTTCTGGCTCTTGTAACAGAGGAGAGGATATAAATGCTGAAACTGTTACTGACTACTGGCACACAGTTCATCTTTCTTTAAAATGTTCATAAAGATGTCTCCCAAATTGTCAAATATAAGAAAGAATTATTTGAAAATGAAAAAGTCAGCAGAAATTACTTGTAAATAACCTTAAACCATCTCATTTTCCCTCCCCCTTTATTTTCTTTAATCTTCATACTACCTTCGTTCTTAACTCTCCCGTACTTTGCTTATTCTCATCCAACTTCCAGTTTTAGCAAAGGTTTTCAGGAAAACAGTGTTGGAGAATACTGAGCAAGTTAGATGAAAATTCCTAAACCAAGTTTGGAGTATGCCTTTATGGAGAGTAGGGGGTCAAGGTGATGACAGCCAAGGATGGGTGGCCAGTTCTTAAATCTAACAAGCTGAAATATTTTTCCACAAATGAATCCTGGACAGGTTGCAGGGAAATCCATTTCATTGTCACTGGCTACTTGAGTGGAGTTCGAGCAAGAGTGCTGGTCAGAGAGTGGCACTCAGGGCATCCTGGTCAAGCAGGAGGCACTAGCCTATTGGGAACAGAGTACACCAGACACCAGATCACCAGGGCCACTGCACATAGTCTACATCTTCATGATCTGTATGCTCAAGACCCAACAGACTTTCTTTCCTGCTCCTTAGGCCAATGCTTTTTTTTTTTTTTTTTTTTTTTAAACCCATTTAGTTTACCAATATATTTTTACCTATTTAGTTTTATTTGGCAATTTAGAATATATTTATACCTTTATTTGTTAGAAATGTATTGCCTATTTAGTTTTATTTATTTCTTTACAAATTCTGAACAGATTTTTAAATAAAATATGCCAATATTAACACTGATATTTTGGTCTAACCTGAAATAAAGTCTGACATTCATATGATATTGCCACTTGACTCATATTGCAATTACTAGACAAAACCAAGGCCTGTCTGTAACCCTAAATTGCAAATGCAATACAGTCAAACCACGCTAGAAAATATGGCTGAATATGATGCCCCAACTGAAGGTTTAAAACAAATTCTGCAAAACAAATTTCTCCCTAGTATGAGGCTTATATTCTGGAACAAAGCTGACAATATCACATTTTGGATAATGGGAATAGAAAAGTGAGAACAGATGAAGTTAGGAGCTTCTCAACTTTACTTTGGCCCAAAGGAAGCAGGATGAAATAAAATAAATGAGGATTCACACAGATTAGATATGTTTGCAGTCTGGGGAAGAGAAATGGGCTCTGCTCTGTAAACTGCTGTCTAGAAGTCAACCTCTGCTGGCTGGGAAAAATAAATGCAAAATATTTTGTTCTCACACACAACTGTTCAGAGAATAGTCTGCATTTAAATAAAACAAATGAAATGAAAAAAAAACTAAGTGAATTAAGGATTCTAACCTGGGAGACAGAAAAAGAATTACAATATAAAGTTGAAGAAAGTAGAAATAATTATCAATTTTAAAATATTAGCATAATGAAACAATGAAAAAATGTCCAAAATAATAAATACATTCAAGAAGAAATTTTTGGCAAAAGAGATAAAAAAAGTAGATGAACATTTAACTAATTTAATTCAAAAATATTTGGAAAGCTGTTGAGGGTAAAGCACAAATTACCAAAATAAGAAATGAAAATGAATAGCAAGATTAGTTGGCTCAACCCTATGCAAACAGAATTGAGATTATGATTTGTATTTACCATCTTTATTTTGTTCATCATCTAATAAAGAAACAGTATTTCATCATTATTATGATGCTCTCTGTAGATTTTTAGTAGCTATACTCTATCAAATTAAGGAAGGTCCATTATATGTATTTGTTTCTTTTCTCATGAATGAGTGTTGAATTTTATCAGAAGTTCTCTTTTTTAAAAAGATATTTATTTTTAATTTTTATGGGTACATAGTAGTATATATTTATGGAGTACATGGGATATTTTGATACAGACATGCAATGTGTGACAATCACATCACAGAAATTGGGGTATCTATCCCCTCAAGCATTTATCCTTTGTATTACAAACCATCCAGCAGATATTCTCTTGTTATTAATTGAGATGACCATATGGTTTTCATTTTTTCTCTGTTAATGAATCATATTATTTTTAAATGTTAAACAAACCTTGCATTTGTTTATGAGAAAATCCCCACTTGTTAACAGCCTCTTACTGGCTTTACAATTTCTGTAGGAGTTGTAGTGGTAGACACTTCTTTTGTATTGATAATTTATTTTCTCTCTCACTTATTACTCTTACTAATAGTTTTGAAACATTCAAAATTTGGATTTATTGACTTTTTATTTCTTCTTTATATTAATTCTTCATGTATTTATTCTATTATTGTTTCTTTGTTTTATTGTATTTTTTTTTCTTTTTGAGATTGAGATGGAGGGTTGAGATCATTGATTTTTTTACCCTTTTCCATTTTCTCTTAAGCATTGTTTTAGCAGCATCCTACATGCTTTAATATGTTGTTTTTCATTGCATTCAAAATATTTAAATATTTATTTTGAGATTCTTTCTTTGACTCTTGGATTGGGTATATTGCTGAATTTCCAAACATGAAGATTTTTAGCTATCATTATTATTTATAGTTTAATAATTCCACTGTGGTGAGAGAACATCATTTGTATGGCCTTCCTTCCTTCCTTCCTTCCTTCCTTCCTTCCTTCCTTCCTTCCTTCCTTCCTTCCTTCCTTCCTTCCTTCCTTCCTATTCTTCCTCTCTTCCTCTCTCTCTCTCTTTCTCTCCCTTTTTCTTTCTGCTTTATTTTCTCTCTCTCTCTCTCTTTTTCTTTCTGCTTTATTTTTGTGGAGTCTCGCTCTGTCACCCAGGCTGGAATGCAGTGGTATTATCCCGGTTCACTGCAAGTATGGTTTTATTTCTATGAAAATAATTAAATAACTGAAGCTTCATTTATGGGCCAACATATGGTTCATTTTGGCAAATGTTTGACATGTACTCAAAAAATACATTGCTGTTGTAAGTAGAGTGTTCTACATATGTTGACTAGGTAAAGTTGATTAACCAATAAGTAAATCTCTAAAATTAATAAGATTTGCTCTGCTTGTTCCAATAATTACTGAGAGACATTTGTTATCTTTTGAAGCTGTGTTATGAAATTTCCTTTTGACTCTAATAATGTATGTTGCTTTAAAGAGGAACACAATGCAATAACCAACAAAACTTATCAAACCTTTACTTTGTTCCACTCATCCTGAGTTTTCTGCATATACTAGCACAAAGCTAATCATCACAATCTGTAACTATTGTAATATTTCAACTTTATAGGTAAGTTAACTGAGTTTTAGAGAAACTTGCAAATGCACATATATGGTAGATGGCAGAGATGGCATTTGAACCCAGCCAATGTAGACCTACATGTTCCTAATATTTGGAGCACTGACTTAAGCAAATGAAAATTTATGCTACATTATTTGATAGAAAGGCTCTAAAATCAGTTTGGTAATTTTTTCATTGTTGTAAAGCAGAAAGTAAATGTTTTATGCTTTCACCACATATGATTTTTTTAAACAATCCTTTTAAATATTTCAAAAAATTCCTATCTCACTGATCATATAGGAATTGACTATTTGCCAGGTAAGTTCCATGGGCCATAGTTTGCAAACCCTTGCTCTACATCATGAAAATGTGAATTCTCTCTGCCTCTTATGCAGAAATTAAATATCATTTCCATAATGATGCAATTATTTGAGTAGGGAAGAACCATGGAAACCAAAAATGTATTTCATATGTGAAAAATATTTTAGCATATAAATAATATTAAAGCAGAAAAGTCCCTCTTAGATGGCATGCAAGAAATACAAGCTGCTTAAAAACTTACACAAATAATTTTGAACACTTATTAGATAACCTAAGAACTTTTAAATCTATTGTCTCATTTTATCTTTATCTTTATATCATAGCTTGGTTAATGTCTATAGCTAGTAGATAATATAAAACAGATTTAACACTAGGAAAACGAATGTTAGAGTCAGAATTATAGCTTTTAATTAATATGATTGAAAGTGCATGCCACTATATGCAAGAAGCACAGCTACACCTTAGTAACTGAGGCACATTGCAAGAAAAATGATAATGAAGACCTAAAAGAAACATGCAAATCTAAATTCATTAGTAGTGCCTGGATTTGTTGCCTCATGCCTGTAGTTCTAGCACTTTGGGAGGCCCAAGTGGGTGCATAGCTTGGGCTTAGGAGTTTGAGAGCAGCATGGGAAGCATAGTGAGACCTCATCTCTACTAAAAATTTAAAAAACTGGATATAGTGGCACACACCTGAAGTCCTAACTACTCAGCAGGTTGAGGCAGGAGGATCACTTGAGCCTGAGAAATAGAGGTAGCAGTGAGCTATGATTTTGTCATTGCCTCAGGCAGACAATGACTATTATTGTTACTATGATACTGATTATCACTAAGATATATAATGAACACTAAGAAAATAGAGTATTATCTTTTCAAGGGTTTATGCCTCCGTTTATGTTATATCTACCAAATACAAATTATGCAAATAAAATTATTTTATCAACTTAGCAAAACAATGAACCCCAACAAACATTCAAAAAGTAAGACCCAGATTAAAAACAACAACAAAAACAAAAACCCCAACTTTCTTCCAAATATTGGCTAATTTAATTAAGGATAAAATATAATACAAAATGGTAGAAAATCTAGGAGATACACACACACACACACACACAACATATATATATATATATATATATATATATATGAAAGTACTTATTATCTCAGTCTGTTCAGACTGCTATAACAAACATATCATAAACTGGGTGGTTTAACAACAAACATTGTTTTCTCACAGTTCTGGAGACTTAGAAGTCCAGGATCAAGATACTGGCAGATCTGGTGTCTGGTGAAGACACACTTCTTTTTTCATAAATAGTCATCTTCTTGCTGCATCCTCACATGGCTAAAGGAGAGACAGAGAGCTCCTGAAATCTCTTTTATGAGGCCACTAATTTCATTTATGAGGACTTTAGCCTCATGACCTAATTACCTTCTGAAATCCCCACCTCCTAACACCATCACATTGGGGTTAAATTTTCAGCATACTAATTTTGGAGTCACACAAACATTCAGTCCATAGTATATACATATTTCCTAGGATATATTCTGCATTATATTATGTATTACATGTAAATATATGTTCTAGGATGTATTTTTTTAAATTACATTCTACACTTTGTAAAATATGGTTTAAGTAGAAATGTTCAGAGGAAAACTCATAGTGTTAATCTATAAAATTTAGAATTAAAAATAAGGTTGGCCAGGTGTTGTGGCTCAGGCCTGTAATCCCAGCACTTTGGGAGGCTGAGGTGGGTGGATCACGAGGTCAGGAGATTGAGACAATCCTGTCTAACACGGTGAAACCCCGTCTCTACTAAAAATACAAAAAATTAGCCAGGCGTGGTGGCAGGCACCTGTAGTCCCAACTACTTGGGAGGCTGAGGCAGGAGAATGACGTGAACCCGGGAGGCAGAGCTTGCAGTGAGCCAAGATGGTGCCACTGCACTCCAGCCTGGGTGACAGAGGGAGACTTTGTCTTAAATAAATAAATAAATAAATAAATAAATAAATAAATAAATAAATAAATAAATAAAAAATTTTAAAAAAAGGCTGGGTGCTATGGCTCACGCCTGTAATCCCAGAACTTTGGGAGGATGAGGTTGGCAGATCACCTGAGGTCAGGAGCTCAAGACCAGTTTGTCCAGCATAGCAAAACCCCGTCTCTTCTAAAAATACAAAAATTAGCCAGGCGAGGCGGTGCACAACTGTGGTCCTGGCTACTAGGGGGGCTGAGGCAGGAGAACCGTTTGAATCTGGCCGTGGAGGGTGCAGTGAACCTAGATTGTGCCACTGCACTCCAGCCTGGGTGACAGAGTGAGACTCCGTCTCAAAAAAAAGAAATTAAAAAAATTAAAAATATAGCAAGGATTCTATTCAAACCATTAGAAAAAATAAGAAAACCACAAAATGTAAGATAAAAGCAGACATTTTATATTTATATTCTTATGCTGATACATTTATCATGAATGGCTTTTTGACGGAGTGAACAGGCATACTACCACCTATCATGATTAGGAAAAAGGAGAAAAAGCCCACATAGAAATTAGTAATAGCAATTAGAAAATTGCCCAAAAGAGAAAATTGATGGAAATTTTTAAAAGTCGCAAAAGTAAACAATATTAGAAGTATATATAGAAACATACATACAAATACAAAAAAAGTAAATATGTTTGAAATTTTAGAAGAATTAACTCATTAGAGGAAAACATATGGTAAACAAATTTGATCCTAGAGAGAAATTCTAAATAACAGTTGTTATGGAATAAAAATACATTAAAGTCCTACATCCCTAAAAAGACACCAGGCTCAAATATTTTATAGGTTAACCCTGTCAAAACTTCAAAGACAAATAATCTTGTGAGATTTTAACTGTTCAAGAATAAGCAAAATAGATATGTTTGTTTATTAAGGATCATCAAGATAAGTAAATAAATAAAAATGTATGATCGTATTTATAGGATGCTCCTACTTGGGTTTATAAAAAGACATTCATATCTACTCATAAGCACAAAAAAATTCTGGAATTTTATAAAAAAGTCATCTGTTGCCAGTGGCTGCCTTTAAGGCATGAGCTTCAGAAGATTTGCTTTTTTATTTTATACTGTTTTATTTTCATGAAGTGTGCATTTTTAAAGATGATTTTTTTCAATAAACACAATATTTTTAAATAAACAATCCTAAGAGTACAATGACAAGAAGATAGCAAGAAGACAGATGTCTTGGCAATGTGATTTGGAGTAGAAGAGCTATACTGATAAATCCTAAGACCCGAAAAGTATAAAACGTAAAAATTTTCAAGTAGACATCATTGAGATGTTTTCCCTTCATAATGCTACATTAAGAACATTTTAAAACCCTTGACATCTACATATTTTGGCATCATGCAGTCTTAAGCCACAATCAGTAACCTTTTTAAACATTAAAAATGTTATCATTAAATATTTAATACCATCAAAATGATGTAAAGAATAATATCACAAATACAAACTTTTAAAAACCCATCAGAGTTTAAGTAGAAATTATCAATATAACTAAAGTCTACTCAAATATACCCTATCTTTCTACTCATTAGATGTAGCCTTCTTCCTGACTTTTTTTGTGTTTGTATATATGTTTCTATATATACTTCTAATATTGTTTACTTTTGCGACTTTTAAAAAGTACCAAAAAGTATTTATTTTGTATTACTTCAGTATTATTAATGTTCAGTATTATTGTGCTTATGAAAGTTATTCATGAAATACAAGTGCCACTAATTTCTTTTCACTACCCTGTATTTTCTATTGTACTCTTTTGCAAAATTGAATTATCTTTCCCTTGTAAAGAAACATTTGTATTGTCTGAATAATTATTTAATTAGTTTGAGAGGAAGTATCACTCTGTCACCCAGGCTAGAGTGCAGTGATGTGGTCCCTGCTCACTGCAACCTCTGCCTCAGAGGTTCAAGAGATTCTCCTGCCTCAGTCTCCCAAATAGCTGGGGCTACAAGTATCTGCCACTATGACTGGCTGATTTTTGTGTTTTCAGTAGAGATGGGGTTTCACCATGTTGGCCAGGCTGGTCTCGAACTCCTGAGCTCTTGATCTGCTCGCCTCGGCCTCCAAAAGTGTTGGGATTACAGGCGTGAGCCACTGTGCCCGGCTGAATTATTTTTATTAAAAACAGTTATTTTGTGATTATTGTTATAAATGTCTCATTAGATGGCAAGCATTTCTCTAGCCAAAGTAAGTTACAGTTGGATTGCTGGGACATTTTATCTTTACAGAGATGCAAAAAAAAAAAAAGAAGAAGAAGAAAATGCATCTTAAAATCAATGAAATGTAATAGATAATGTCAGAGCATGATACTAAGCAGTAATGTACATATACAAAATAAATTTATCAGAGTGTTGCTCTGTAGCTGATACCAATATTTGGTATTATCAGACTTTCTAATTTTGGCTTATCTTGTGAACATAAAATGGTGTTCTGATTGTAACCTTTATTTCTTAATTAATAAATTAATATTTATATTTGACAACTTGTATAAATTGTACATAAATTTCTGATTTCTTTTATTTTTTATTATTAATCCTGACAGATAGTCTATTATTCTTTTCAAAACAAAATTAAGTTTGGAGTGTTTTAAATTTTTTATTTTATGCATTTTAAAACTGGTATCATGTTTCTGAGTTCTAACCATTGCATATGGGCAAAGAATAGATTCTTTGTAAAACCAATTCTCTGAATTTTGTTAAATCTTGTTTTATAGTTTATTCATGATAAACTTTATATTTCAAGTTTGTTTGAGTCAAATGAATATTCTCAAGATATTGGGTAGACTATTCTATGTGTATGTCTATTAGATCAAGCATGTGAACTGCATTATTTAAATATTCTATAGATTATGAACTGTGAAAACAGCACTTTTTTATACAATAACTGAAGTTCATCCCTCAAGGTTAATTTGCTCCAAGTACAAAGTATTTTTGTAAACTGTAAGATTGAGTTTTAATACATTTTTTATTAAATAAGGAATAGCTATTTATCCTTTCAAAATTTTATTGTTGCTGCTATTTCTTTTAGAATAAGTCAATAATGCATTAGAATTTCAGAATTTGTAAAATAAGCAAATTTATTTTTTGTGTGAAAAATATATTTCATAGTTGTTTAGGTGTTTATAGTTCTTATTTTATGCATTACCAGTTTTATGTAACATCTATATTTACTTTTTAATATTAGAGGAAATTTCTTGTGGTTTTGAATTGCATTGTACTACCAGGTTCCTTTCATGAACTATTTTAGTCATAGATCAAATGGCTTCTCACAAGAATTAGCCACTCAATATCTTAATAAGGTGGGCATTCATGCAAGGCTTGAAAGGAATCAAATTTCTTTTGCTTTCAGATATCTACAATTTTATGCATCTTTTCTGTACGAAGCCCCAAAACATTTTACAAAAAGCAAATATAGATGAATAGAAAATTCAATGTAAAATTCAATAGCTAAACTGCTTTAGAATTTTGAAGGACATATGTATATCAGTGAAATACAGTACAAGTAGTTATAGAAACAAGAAAGCAGGCTAGGGCATTGGTGCTAGTTATATCTTTTATAACTAGCCTTCAAATAAATGGGTTAAACAGTGATAAATTTTTACACCACTTTGATACGTTTTAAATTTTGAGAAATTATATTGGGCAAGAAATAATTTTAAAACCAAGGTTTTAGGAAATTACCTTATCTGAAAACATTTGAAAGCAAAAATGAGGTAGTTTCCTGTATATACTATATAGTGGTTTAAATGTGTGTTCGGATAGAAATGATTGCAGTCAAGTAATTCCACTTTCTTGAACTCTTGGCCAGTCTGTTTTAATTACTACCCATTGCTGCTACACATTCTATGGAATCAGTGTTATATAATAGATTATGAATATGCTATATTCAGAAAGAGTGGTGATTACCTTCCATAGACTCCTAACTATTCTTCATGCTTTTTTGATTTTCCCATCAGATACAATGTTCATTTTAAAGCAACTTGTATATATATCAGTACTTTTTTAGTCCTCATTGCCTACAAAACTAAGTCCAAACATACCAGTCTGGGATTGAAGACCTCCTATAAATAGCATATCTATATACCCTGGTATGCTTGAGATAGTCTATTCCAGCCCTGGTATAATTATCAACAGTGCCCCTTTTACTCTCAAAGGTGTCCTATTTTAGATTATATAGTTATCCCATCCAAAATCAAATTCCAACCAATTTTTCCAATTTCATCTTACATGGGAATGCATTTTATGAATTCAGTTCTCAAACCCAAATAAATAACTTTATGTTCCCTGTATGTTTTTCCATCTTTCCATGTTTTCTTTTTTGCCTCTGTTCTCCCGTCCTCTATGAAATGACCTTCATCCCCAATTGTTTTGGTTTCACCTTTGGTAGTCATCTCAGATATCAACTCTTTCACAAAAATTGTCCTGATTCCCAGTTGAAGATAATTTGGTTCTCTAATCTTTGTGTCATTTGCCTACATTCATTTAATGGTATAATTATCTGACTTGATTTGTGGTTATTAGTAAAATTCTAATCTCCACGGCTTGATTTGTTGTTTCTTGAAGGCTGAATCAATGTCTTATCATTTTATCATTCATATCATATCTAGGACATGCTCACAAAAATTGGTTGATTAAATAAGTGAAAAATTTAAAGTCATGCATTACGTTATATTAAAAAGATTCCATATCTAAAATAACCACATTAATCAGTGTAAAGGAATTGTGAAAATGACAAAATAAAATTTGTGTTATTAAACGTTGTATTAGATTTCTGTCTCTTAATTTAATGAGGATTTGACTTTATAGTCTACATAGTATATTTCAAAATTTGAGAATTTCAAAACTGTTATCTTCAAAATGTTGAAGTCTTATAAAAATACCTCAATACAATTATTTTGTGATAGTTTAAACTTTCTCCGGCTACTGATCTTCACAAAAATACATGTAGGGGAACAACCACTGAATTCCTCCCCTGAGGGGTTACTTTAGTTTAATCATATGCTAGAAATGATTTACAACAAAATTTGAAGTTCTGCATCAGTCTGAGCAATAGTTGGAAGTTCTTCCAGTTCATTTATACATATTTACGAAGTTGCTTTACAAAGAAAATACTGTAGTAGTATTTATGAATAGAACGAAAATAAACCAAAAAAAAAGACAAAGCTCCTTCTCTAGGAAAAGGATAGAAAATATGCATTTGAGAAAAATTCCTTTTTTTCCCTTCATTCTAATATTGACTTATCATCAGAGGATTAATATCCCTGTGGGTAATGTATTTGGAAATAAAGAGAATACACTGGCAAAAATATGTTTTGAAAGTGAATGATAATTTTAGAAAGTAGGGAATTATATTCTAGCACAAAGAGAATTGTAGTAGGTTACTTTAAAAATATTTTTAAATTTTATATATAAGTATATATATGTATATATACACATACTTACAGGTTAAAGCAAAAGTTACTGTTCTTTAAGTAAATGGAGAAACATTGTAATGAATTATGCTATTTTTAAATACCATATAAAAGATTCAAGACAATAATTTTATTAACAATACTTTGTGATCTCATTTTCCTATTTACCCCTTATATGATGTTTGTTAACAATGTGCCATCTCAGCAAATCAGTTTATCCAGAGATATGTCTCTACAGATGCAAATTTTGGTTGCTAGGATTACTGTCAACTCCATCATAGCTGAAAGAGAAACAGGCTATTCTCATTTAATTTAGGTTTCTATTTTGGCCAAAATTTTAATATTTTATTGAAATTTAAAATTACTGAAATGGGAAACAGTTTTTGTCAATGGAGAATGATAAATATTCACCTGAGTGTTTTAAACATATTGGGCTAGAAATAATGACAACATGTTTGGAAACATGTTCTGAAACATTGGACTTCATCCATTCCGAGGATTCATTTTTGCCGCCACTATAAAAGCACTAACTTTAACAAATCCATTGGCATGGAATAATCTCATCAACAAGATTCCCCTCAAGTGGTTCCCTATTGTGTAAGGATCTTATCATATTCCTGGATTTGTTATTCAAAACCCTCTGCAGTCCAACTTCCATCTAGCTGTATAACTCAGTACTTCAAGCATACTTAGGAAAAGAAACATAACTAAGCAAAATAAAACAAATACATGCTTGCTCAGTGTCCCTTTGAGAAAAACAAAGTACATAATATGATTTAAAACAATGACAAATACTATAGTAAAAAAAATCTTTCAAATAAATATACAGATGCTCATGGACTTGCAATGAACTGATATCCCAATAAACCTGTCATAAGCTGAAAATACTGTGTTGAAAATGCATTTGTTACACTCAGTCTAGAAAACATCATAGCTTAGCTTAGCTTACCTTAAACGTGTTCAGAACACTTACATTAGCCTAAAGTTAGGCAAAATCATCTAACACAAAGCCTATTTTATAATAAAGTGCTGAATACCTCATGTAATCTATTGACTATTGTACTGAAAATGAAATTCAGAGTGGTTGTATGGGTACTGGAAGTATGGTCCCAACTGAATGCATATAGCCGTTGCACTGTCATAAAGTCAAAAAATTGTAAGGTGAGCTCATAAATTGGGGACTATCTGTAACTGCTTTTTGGTAACATATTTAGATAGTTTTAGGGAACACACTGAATTTATTTTCCACCTTTTTCCTTAGTACACTCTTTGCTCCAGCCAAATTGGCTGGCTGTTTGAACTGTCTTGCCTGTGGAGGTTCCCTTAAAAGTCTCTTCACTTTCTGCCATTGATCTAAGTCCTTTGCCTCCTTTGGAGTCCAACATACCTTACATTACTTTCCTGAGGCTAGTGTTGACAGCTTAGATAGAATGACTAATTATAGAATCTATAATTTAGTTACACTTGGGTTGTGCTACTTTGTATTTGTTATTGGTCTTTCTAGTCACCATTTATTCATTCAATAAATATTTATTAAGTGACTACTTTTTGCCAAAACATGGAGATGAAAAGATAACTGAGAACTAATTTATATATTTTGTCTTTTAATCCCCCAAGAGCAGGGACCTTGCCTAATATCTTCACATACTCTCTATACTTTGCAATATCCACTGGGAGAGTCACAACTCAGTAGCGTTGTTGATAATGAAATTCCAGGTTTAAGATGTTTTAAATAAAAATCTTTTTAAAAGTTGTCAGTTTATGTAACTAACATAAAGGTAGAGATTTTGGGTTTTTAAAATTGTGGTATTTAAATATTACTAGCTGTATTAGTCTGCTCTCATGCTGCTAATAATAACATACTCAAGGCTTGGTAATTTATAACGGAAAGAAGTTTAAATGGAACTGACTCAGTTCCACATGGCTGGGGAGGCCTCACAGTCATGGCGGACCGCAAAGGAGGTGAAAAATCACGTCTTAAATGGCTGCAGGCAAACAGCGTTTGCAGAGGAACTCCTCTTTATAAAACCATCATATCGTGTAAGTCTATCACAAAATCAACACGGGAAAAACCCGCCCCCATGATTCCTTACCTCACATAGGGTACCTCCCACAACACATGGGAATTATGGGAGCTACAGTTCAAGATGTGAAGATGTGATTTGGGTGGAGACACAGCCAAACCATATCACTAGCAATAGAAAATGCTTCCTGGGCCGGGCGCGGTGGCTCAAGCCTGTAATCCCAGCACTTTGGGAGGCCGAGACGGGTGGATCACGAGGTCAGGAGATCGAGACCATCCTGGCTAACACGGTGAAACCCCGTCTCTACGAAAAAATACAAAAAAACTAGCCGGGCGAGGTGGCGGGCGCCTGTAGTCCCAGCTTCTTGGGAGGCTGAGGCAGGAGAATGGCGTAAACCCGGGAGGCGGAGCTTGCAGTGAGCTGAGATCCGGCCACTGCACTCCAGCCTGGGCGACAGAGAGAGACTCTGTCTCTCAAAAAAAAAAAAAAAAAAAAAAAAGAAGAAGAAGAAAATGCTTCCTGAGGTAATGGAAAAAAGCCCCTTTGTCCTTACTTTGGAAACCACTGCTTTAGAGCATTCCAGCCAAACTCAGCCTTGTAAGTTTTACTTTTAAAGGCATATTTCTTCAAGGCTTATGTTTTAAAAACTGCTCAAGGTAGAATCTCTGCAATAGATCTGGGAAGGTGGCAGTTAACTAATCCATTAACTCTTAAAGTCAATGAACACTAGAAAAGTATTCTAATTTGTTGTTGTTTTCTACATTCAAAGGTTTTCTCACATTATTAAAATCAGAGGAAAATTGTATATGAAGTCAGAGGCAAATTAAGCCCCTAAAGTCAAATGATTATTATTTCTATGGTATCTTTTTTAGATGTATGTATGTTTAGATACACAAATGCTGTCTATCATTTCAGGTATGTTAATATGTACTCTGTTTACGTGGTCTCTGTAAGACTTGTAATAGTCTTTTGTAATTAGTGAACTTCCTTTCTGTCTGAATGGCTTCGTGTGTTCACAGACTAGTGATCTTTCTAGCTCCAAGCCATAGTTTCTTTTACTCTATTTTTTTCTAGTTCTTGTGGAAAGCCTTTTCTTTTCATCTCTTTCACGTTGGCCCCACTTTTTTCATTTTTCGTCTTCTACGGAAAGCCATTCAGCTATTTGAAGTCCAGATCAATTTCTATTTATGAAGTCTTCACTGATTATTCAAAGTTAATGTAAATCAAGCATATTTATTGTGCATATAATGTAATTTATTCCCTAATCATATCCAAGTTAGCACTCCATTTTGTATCATCTTGCACTGTGCTATAATTCCTTCTCGTACATGTACAGTTCTTTAAAACAAGATTATAAATAATTAGAAGTTGAGGATTAAATGAACAGCATACCACACACAGGTTATTTCATTCCTTTTATATTTACAAATGTGCTTGGCATATTTCATAGAATTTATGTTATGCTAGGAATAGTTCTTAATATATCATTTCTGAGCTTTGGATAAGTTTCTTTAACTAAAAAACATACTTTTTAAGAAAATGTACTTGGTATTCTTGTGTGATACTCTAAGGTCCATGGATGTCTATAGCTCAATTCTCTTATAATTTTTGTTAGGAATGAAGATTTATTACTCCCATAGACGACAGGCTTATCTAAATGTCTATGAGTCTGGTCTGGAGATATGCATTTTAAGATGCCTGCTGGGTATATTTTGGACTCACTAAAGTTTAGAGAACTATTGAAGAGATACTACAATAAATTTGTTCTCTTAAAATTTCTTCAGAATATTAAAGCAAATTGAAGTTGAAGTATGCAACCATTTTGATTTTTTTGATGAGTAGGAAATATGATACTAATAATTTACATTTGTAAAGTGCTTTACAGTTAACATATATGTCATACACATATCTATATATGTGGTTAATATTTTGACCTTAAAACCATATACTTTATTAACTTTTACAGTATATTTGTGAAGTAGCATCTAGAAACTAAAAAGATATAACTCAACATAATTAGGATGAATTTTCAAATGTGTGACAGTTTATATCTAGTTATTGATGGGCAATAAAACACATCTTCAGCTAATGTTACAAAATGTGCCTTGGAAGTAAATGCCAAATGACCGAATTGATTTCATCTAAAATGAAGTATGTAAAACTTTGCTGAATGTAAATATTGATCCTAGGTTCATATAAACTGTTTTGATAAAACAAAATTGCAAGGAAGCAGATAATATCAAATGCATAAAGGTTATCAAAAATAAATAGTTGTGAAATCATTTTTTCATTGAGAATATCTTAACATGACTTTATGAGATAAGGTCAAAAAACATTTTTAAATGAGGAAACATAGCACTAGCCAGAAAGGTGAGGTAGAAAGGTTTTGGTGCTAAGCTAATATAGTCTAAATTTTTGAGAAGAAATTTTTGTTAAAAGACACTATGTCATTATGATACTTTTGCTTTGTGTTTTAACCCTATATCTGTATATCTACAAGTGCAAAGTTTTAAAAATTTCAAATAACTCCTCCTTAGTATAGAGTTCATAGGGCTAATCATTGTATCTGTAGAGTGTCCTTTATCCGAAATGCTTGGAACCAGACGTGATTCAGATCTTAGATTTTTGTTTGTATATTTTGGAATATGTGTATTATACTTACTAGCTTAGCATCCCAAATCTGTAAATCCAATCCAAAATGTTCCAATGAATATGTTATTTGATTGTCATGTCAAATGCTCCAAAATTTTGGAGCATTTTTGATTTCAGATTATTGTATTATGGACTCCCAACCTTATTAAATTCAAGAGAGGCTTCTTTAACACAGATTTTAAAGGCAAGATTGCTATTAATAGCAACATAGACAAAGCACATTTTCTAGGGGAAGCAATTAGTATATTCATTAATATACTCATGCACTGCACAGCAAAGTTTCAGTCAATGAGGGACCACATGTAAGATGCTGTTTCCATGGATTATAATGGAGCTGAAAAATTCCTATCACCAAGGGACACTGTAGCCACAGTAACATTGTAGCACATCAAATTTATATGTCTGTGGTGATACTGCTGTAAACAAACCTACTATGCCACCAGTCGTATAAAATAATAGCACATACATTTATAATATAGTACCTAATACTTGATAATAAACCATTATGTTACTGGTTTGTGCATTTACTAAATTATACTTTTTATCATTATTATGGAGTGTAGTCCTACTTTCTAAAAATACATTAACTGTAAAACAGCCTCACATAGGTCTTTCAGGAGATATTCCAGAAAAAGGCATTGTCATCATAGGGAAAGAGAATTCTATGCCTGTTATTGTCCCTGAAAACCTTCTAGTGAGACAAGCTGAGGAAGTCAAAGACAGTAATGTGGATGATCCTGACGCTGTGTGAGCCTAGTGTAATGTGTGAGGTTTTGTCTTCATTTTTAACAAAAAATTTTTAAATGATAAAAGCTTATAGAGTAAGAATACAAAAAAAAAAATTTGAACAGCTGTACAATGTGTTTATGTTTTATGCTGTGTTATTACAAAAGAGTCAAAAGTTAAAAAAATTGTAAAGTTTATAAAGTAAATAGTTACAGTAAGCTGTTTAATTTATTATTGAAGAAAAATATTTTCATAAATTTAGTTTAGTCTAAGTATACAGTGTTTTAAATCTACAGTAGTGTACAGTAACATCCTAGGCCTTCATATTCACTCACCACTTACTCTCCAAGTCACCCACACAGCAACTTCCAGTCCGGTAAGCTCCATTCATGGTAAGTTCCCTATGAGGCAGATATGATTTGGATGTTTGCCCCACCCAAACGCCATGTCCCCAGTGTTGGAAGTGGTGCCTGGTGAGAGTTGTTTGGGTCATCGGGGACAGAAACATCATGGCTTGGTGCTGTCCTCGCAATAGCGAGTGAGTTCTTGCAAGATCTATTTAAAAGTGTGTAGTTCCTCCCCTAGCCCTCTCTCTGCTCCTACTCTTACCATGTGGCATGTTGGCTCCTGCTTCACCTTCTATATGAGTAATACCTCTCTGAGGCCTCCCCAAAGCCTGAGCAGATGCCAGCTTGTACAACCTGCAGAGCTGGGAGCCAGTTAAACTTCTTTTCTTTATAAATTACCCAGTCTCAAGTATTCCTTTATAGCAACACAAGAACAACCTAATACACAAGTGTACCATTTTTTATCTTTTATGCCACAATTTTTATGATATCTTTTATGCCACTATTTTTATGATATCTTTTCTAGATGTACATATGTTTAAATACACAAATACTTACCATTCTATTATAATTGTCTACAGTATTCAGTACAGTAACGTGATCTACAGGATAGTAGTCAGGGAGTGATAGGTTCTACTGTATAGCCTGGATATATAGTAGGCTAAACTATCTAAGTTTTGTAAGTACACTCTATGATATTTGCACGATTAGAGAATTGCTTAATGATACATTTCTCAGAACATATCCCCATAGTTTAGCAATATGACTGTATTTTCAAGTACTGTGCCTTATCTAAATAAGTGTTTTAATTCACTCTTGCTCACTCTGTCACTCTCTCTCTCTCTCCCTCTCTCATTACACATGGCTATCAGAGGGCTTTTCTTTTTTTCGTGTAGTTCCTTGGGAAAAACAAATGTTGCTTTCATATTTAAAAATGTTCTTTTCCTCTTTGACTAACAAATATGGTTGGCAAATAAAAAGACCTGTGACCTCAAAAAGCTCTGAATGATAGTAGCTTAATTAAGTTGTTTCTTTTCATTTAACATATGGATTACCATTTATGCCAATATTATAACCAGATTACTCAATCAACAATAAGGATTTCTATTTATTATGAGAAAAGCATGACTGATCAAATGTATGAATAACTATCCAATCATTACATGAACTTGCCTTATACACAGTGACTATCAAGCACTTATGCATGTTAATTAGAGTTGTTTTGTATTCTTCCTTATGTTTCATAAAGCATTTACTTTTCACAATTTCTTCTGAATACTTCTTCTGGGTTGACAGTTGAAATCATTAAAGCATTTCATGGGAAATATTTTAAGATTTTTATCTGTTCTTTGGTGGAAATAAAAATTTTCTTTCTCACAGACTGGTGCACAAAGACTCCATCTAACAGCTACTCGTACTTCCTGACAGTGACTCCAAAAAGTTAGTTTCTAAAAGTTTAAAAGTCATTTCATTATATCAGAGCTTTTATCCAAAATTCATGCTGACTATAAAAACATATGGGTAAGGATGATTTACTTTGAAATCATCACAAGCAAATAATATCTGGAAACGTGTACCTTTAACTTTCTGGTCGTCTTTTCTAAATACACCTTAAATAAACATAAAATTAGTATACTAGTGTTCACTGTTTCTGAACCTATAATTATTTCACTCTCATTTGTGTTATGACAGCCATGCATGTTTCGTAATTTTATTTCTCTGATAGTTGGAAAATATAATTCGTTCTATTATATTTATTTATTATTTTCCAGTGAGATGTTCAGTCATTGTCCCAGAAATACATACGTTCAAAAGTTAAATAAGATAGGAAATTAACCATAACATGTAGTTACCTTATCTGAAGCAGAAAAAGATTCATTTCCTTACAACAAAACAAAACAAAAATAATTTTTCATTCTTTACCATCTATTTCTTTAATATTTGAGTTAGCTAAGTGTGGTAAAAAGGATTACTGTGTGCTGTAATTTGAGGGTTTTCAGGACCTATTAATTTAAAAAAAGTCCTCCAAATATATAAAAAGCAGCTGCTCCAACCCACATGGCCTGATAATTTCACCCTTAGGACAAGTGGATAATGAAATATAAGAAAGTACTTTGTATTTTGGGGGGTGAGTATGGAGAGAGAGGAGCTTGGAAATGGAGAAAAATTTTAAAGCACATAAAATCTTGGAGAAGAATTTTCCTTGAGATACAGGATAGCTTGTAATCATAAAATAAGTATACCATTTGCCCAGGGGTGGTGTGAAGAGACTAGAAGGGATAGAGTAGCTCAAATAAACTGTTTCTAGGGCTAAAGTTTGTTTTTTTTTTTCCCCAGACCTCTTGGATACTTATTACAGTATCTAGCGCAGTAACTTCAGTCATAATGCTAGTAACTTCAGTCATAATACTAGCTTCAGAAGAAGTTAGCAAACTATCAGTGATTGGATGAGGGCAAGACCTCCTAGGCTCCAAAGATACAGTAGCTAGGACATGGAATTGTACCATTTATTTCTGGAAGATCTAAACTTTGTATGTTTTTCTTTCTGTGAAAAGGATAACATATGGCCTACAGTGTAAATACCTTGTATTTTAGTCAGGAGAGAGGAGGGCATTTGGTGCTTTACTGCTGTAAAGAGTTCTCATGTGAAAAAAAAAAAAAAAACATTGACCCAGTGAATCAGAGCACCCAGATAAAATGATTACAACCTATTGTATAATTCCCTGAGCCCACCCAGTTGTGTGATGGAACAGGATATCACATATGTATACAATGGAATTTGTATCCAACATAAGAAGCATTTGTTCCTTGATTTTTTGAAGTGTATAAACAGCAGATATTCATTTGTGTTTGTTTTATTTTAGGTATCCCAATACCTAAATACACAGACATTACTGGAAGAAATATTCAGTCTGGTGTGATATACTAGGTGAATGGATCATAAGAATTTCTGTTCCTTACAAAATTGTGAATGCAAAGTTTTAGGAATTATATTGGCTACATGATACTGATCTTTGATATCTTTGTACCTTAAAGCAAGATTTTCATAGTGAACACTGGCATTCACAGTATTTTTTTTTTTTTCCTCTGGCTATATCAAGAGCTTTAGTTGTTTTCTGTTAAATGAAAAGAATGAAGAGACTATCTTTCAGGTTAAAAAGTTAAAGTTCTGTGTGCGGACTTTCATGTCACTTAGAAAGAGGAAGTAATGGGGGTTAACTGATTTCGCTGTAATTTTTCTTCAGTTAATGAAAAAAAAAATCTATGCTTAAAATACTGTTTAATGATAATGGGTGACAATTTTTATAAAAATACAATTTTTGTTTTTAAGAAAATTAACTTTTTTCTATATTTTATATAAATAAAGCATTAGTCAGCAACTGTGTGTTCAGATGCCTAAAATGTATAGCTTTTTTGTTTGTTCATTTATTTGTTTGTTTCAAGAAGCTATGTCTTAATTAATTTGGGAGACTATAGGGTTATTGGGAACACATATAAATGGAGAAGCCAGAAAAAGCTGGACACAAAAGCAGATTATTAGAATGGAGCTGTACATAGATATTATAATCGGTAGCTTTTTTAAATAACTGAGACATAGTTGGACATTTCCATACTCCTGTGTTTACCATTGAGCATTTTCACCCTCTTTGTATTTTTCTCTATCTCATTACTTTTCTTACTTATAATTTTGATACTCTGATAGGTTCAGTTTATCAAGCCCTTTACAACCATCCCCTCACTCTGTATTCTCTTTCCAATGACTGTTCGGTTTCAGCATCTATTAAATATCTTAATGCCTTCATTTGACAAGTCAGGTTCAAACCTGATAATCATATTGGCTAATCTCACTTTCATGCTAGACATCATAGATGACTGTTACATCTGAGGATTAGCTGCCTTTGGATGATTTATCCATTTTTATTTAGTTGAATCTGTGGCACAGGCTGGATCATGTGGGTCTAAATATGATTTAAAATTACATCAATTGGAGATGTAAAGGTTTTCCTTTAGGAGAAACTATAGGCTTGGAATAAACAATAATTGGTACATTTGAGATTTTGAAATTCTCTTTTCTATATATGTGGCCAAGAAACATATGAAAGAAAACTCAGCATTACTGATCATTAGAGAAATGCAAATCAAAACCACAATGAGATAGCATCTCACACAAATCAGAATGGCTGTTATTAAAAAGTCAAAACACAGCTGATGTTTTTGAGGTTGTTGAGAAAAAAGGAATGCTTTTGCACTGTTGGTGGGTGTGTAAATTAGTTCAACCATTGTGGAAGACAGTGTGGTGATTCCCCAGAGACCTAGAGGCAGAAATACCATTTGATCCAGCAATCCCATTACTGGGTCTATACCCAAAGGAATAGAAATCATTCTGTCATAAACATACATGCACGTGTATGTTCATACAGCACTATTCACAATAGCAAAGACATGGAATGTCCATCAGTGATAGACTAAATAAAGAAAATGTGGTACATATACAACATGGAATACTATGCAGCCATAAAAGGAACAAGATCATGTCCTTTGCAGGGACATGGATAAAGCTGGAAACCATTATCCTCAGCAAACTAACACAGGAACAGAAAACCAAATACCATATGTTGTCACTTATAAGTGGGAGCTGAATGATGAGAACACATGGACACATAGTGGGGAGCAACACTCACTGGGGCTTGTTGGAGGGTGGGGAGTTGAGAGGAGGGGTAAATCAGGAAGAATAGCTAATAGATGCTGGGCTTAATAGCTAGGTGATAGGATGATCTGGGCAGCAAACCACCATAGTACATGTTCACCTATGCACTGTTCACATAGTACAAGTTCACCTAAAATAAAAGTTGGAAAATAAAAAAATAACTGTCTTCTCTAACACAAGGAGCTATTCTCCAATATTATGCATCATTTATTCATTTACAACTTATTTGGCCACTCAATTCATTATATATATATGTATATGTGTGTGTGTGTGTATATATATATATATATATATGGGAGGATATATTGGACTTTGTGTCTCTTCCTAGTTCAAGAATAAAGATATTTTATGTGATTGGGATATTAAAGCAAACTGTCTATCACATGACTGCTTATATATTCCCTTGAGGCCAGGTCATTTGACTTTATATTCTTCATGTTATAAAATGGTCCCCCTAGCCCATCTATAACCCCAGGAGCCTTGCCTGCTGGCAGGGATGTATTATTTACAGGATCACACTCCTTGTTACTTTGTAGGTTGGTATTTATTAGTAATATGCCCTATAAGTGCTTCTGCCCAGTGGGCATTATGGTTCTTTCTGGTCAAGATTCTTGGTATATTTGGAAGTGGACATGCAGTTGACATTTGTAGTCCCATATTCTCATCACAGTTTTCCCAGTTCAAGATATCCTTGGTATTCAGTGCTGTACAGATATTCTTTGTAATGAATGGATGACAGTCCTTAATTGATCCTTACTTGTTTGTTTCCCACAAAGTGAGAATAAGTCTTGTATGCAATATGCAATATTTTAAAATTTTAATTTCAAAACATTAATGATTATTAATCTTATGATCAAATAAAGTGGTTATTAACTAGCAATTTTGTGCAACATTCTAATATTTGTATGAATTAGATATGTCACACGTGATTTTAATCCTTCAATTAATTATAAATGCTTACTCATATATTTCTACAATGTTACCAAATTTCAATCTGAATTTATAATATGAATCAGTCTTTCCTAATTCTCACACCCCTAAAATGTCAGCTGAGTAAATTATTTACCAATAATACACTTATCAGTAAGATAGCATAGCCTTAAGTTAAAGCATGACTTTACCTAACTTCTTTTCAACTTTCAGTCTATCCTAGTCTAAACTGTTTACTTGGATTTTCCTCTTTTAATTATTGTATTCATCTCTGTTGATCCTAGTGTTCTGATAACAGATTCTAATAATTCCCCAACCATTCCCCAAAGCTCCCCAATATACAAAAGCTGAAATAAAAGAAAAAGGAAAGTACTGTAACAAGGAAGGGGATAGAAAAGTCTTCATGTAGAAGACGATGCCCAAGTGGAATTTTGAAAAATGAGTACTAATTTGTCAAAAGTGTGAAAGTAAAGGACATTTGTGGGTAACAGATACTTAAAATACTCAATGTGTAATTATTAATTCACTGATTCCATAAACATGCTTTGAAGTCCTGCTACGTTTAGGTCTTATACGAGTTGTCAGAGCTAAAGATTTAGAAAAGAGTGTCCTAGAATTTATAAGGAGATTCGTAATAAGTTTAGCACTTGATAAGACAAAAACAGAATAAGTGTTATGCCAAGATTATACACATGTACTCTGGACACTCACATATGGTCACATGTATCAGCCTGGGAAGAGAGTTACTGAAGAGGTTCTGTATGAAATCATTTTGAAATCAATTTATTGACGTATAATTTACGTATAATAAAATGGACACATTTACTCTACAGATTGATGACTTTTGACATTCAGCTGTGAAATCTCCACCCCAATTAAGATGTAGAATGTCTCAATATTCTGTGAAATTCTGTCCCTTTGCAATCTTTCCTTGTGCATCTTTTCTTACTAGTCTTTCTCGAATAAGTAATTTGTGAAATGAGTTTTTGACAGACTTTTTAGTAGTTATGTAAGAAGAACAAGAATTTGAGTAGTTATTTTAGAAAAACAAGAAGAAAAAGCACCTCATTAAAAGCAGGGTTTCTGTCAAAGAGCATAAGAAAATGAGGCTAGAGAAGTTCATAATTAGATGATAAAGAACACTGAAAGATAATATGTAGTACTTCCATGGGTTTAAAACAGGGTAAGTCATAATAGCAGTAAAGTTAATGATGATGATGATGGTAATATTGTTGAGTATTTACTCAGAGATAGGCACTTACATGCATGATTTAATTTAACCTTGTAAAGAGGTTGCTTTTCTCATTCGTTAAAATTTGAGAAGCTCAGCAGTATTAAATGAATTGAAGATTCACAAATAGTAAGAGCTCCTGGGAAGTATTTACACAAAAACTGATGTCATTTTACTTTCAACATGATTTTTTTTTAACATTAACAATAGATTGATGATAGTTGAAAGCAGCAGGGCTGGTGTCCAATTTGAGAGATAATTAGGAGGTAGAATCTACAGGGCTTAATAACACATGGTTGAGGAAAGGATTTGGTAAAAAGAGTATTGAGGATCATTTTCAACTTAGATGAGTAAATGATGCAATTACCCAAGATGAAGACAATTGAAAGAGCAACAGGATTGGAGAAGACGAGTTCAATGTTAGCCATGCTGAATTTAAGCATGGATGTGGAATGTGACTTCCAAGTGTTGAAGTATGGCAGGAATTTGGAAATACAGTTATACATTTTGGAAAAAATTCTAGACTGTTAAAAAAGATGTGAAATCATTAGTATACACATTTTACTTAAAGCCAGAGAAAATGTAAATAATTACCAGACAAAAAACTAAGGTTAGAAGAACAAAACATTTATCTTTAGGGAATGTTGGGGAAAAACAAATCAAAGATAATATTAAACAGAAAAACAACAAAAACTCCAAATCATAGAAAATAGTGTCTTGGAAATCAAGGGCTGGGTGGGTTCCAAGATGCTGTTTTTTAATGACATCATGAGAAGTGAACAGAGAAGTCATAGAGAAGGGAAAGAAGAAGAGTGATTAAATATGTACATTGCACTTTGAATCCAGGCAGTCACTGGAAATTTGCATGAAAGTAGTTTCTTATTGGGGAAGAAGGTAGACTGCAATGCATGGAGATTTGAATAAGAAAAAGGGACTATAGACAATGCATGTAGAAAGCTCAAGATGCTCAACTTTGAGGAGTGGAAACAGATGGGAATATGTTATAGGAAATCATAAAACTGAGGGAGTTGCTTTTTGCTTGATCCAGTTCCAAAATAAATAGCCACAAAAAAAAGAAGAAAAGAAAAACAAAAAATAGAAGAAAGAGAAAAAGAAGAATTAATCATGAAGAAGAAGAGATACCTAATGCAACAAAATCTTTGAGGGTGTATGAGGGAATGGTGTTTGAGCACAGGTAGAGGGATAATGTAATGAGGGTGCTGTAACATGGCCATTTGTTAGACTGACAGCCTAGGTTGGAGAGCAGGCACTTTTTCCTGAGGCAATTTCCCCTGCCTTCTGTTTATGCAGCTTCAGAGTGTGACTATTCTGTTGTGGGGTGAGGTGGAGGGCTGCAAGGAAAACTACACTCTGAGGCTCACTTAAGGCATGTGCTGCCAGTAACACTTGTGAATGAGGTACAGATTTGGAGGCAATAATTATGACATTAGCGTCGCAGAAAGCCCAGTGAAAAGTTTTTGGAGGGAAGAAACTTGTTTATAATGATTTCTTTCTGTTTTAGATTTAATGTTTTATAGAGATAAAACATTATTTCCAAAATCAGAAACCTAGATGGCCTCTAATTCTTATTATTCACTGCTCAAGAGCTGTGCCTGTTTCCTCCTATTAAGTATGTTTTCTTGTGCTATTCTGTTGCTTAGACTATTTTCTTTGGTTCTTCCTATTGCATTCTCATTGAGTTTCCTTATCTTTTCTCACATTTGTTTCCTTGTGATAGTGCAGGGCTGAGTCTTCCTGGTTCCTTCAATGGCTAGCTACGTTACACTTCTTTCACTGAAAACCTTCCCTTTTTTCTAGTGGGGACAGGCATATTGGTGTGGGAAATAGGAGAGGTGAAGAGAGAGAGAAGGGTGTGAATGGAAATAGTGAGTGGGGATTATATCACTAGACCTTTATCATCTGTCACTTTCTTTCCTGAAGTTTCAGTGATGACATTTCTGATAACATTTGTAAGAATGTAATAGACCTATTTTTCCTAATTTTTAATATATACTTCAGTAAATTAAGGTTTATATCATACTATAAGTTCAAGAAGTTAAATGGGAAGAAATAATTCCCTAGTCAAGCTTGAGAATATATGAGAACTTAATTTCAATGCCATACAAAAATATGCTTTGTGTGAAATAAGCAAGAGTTATTTTTTGACATGTAAATAAAATATGTTTTACAAGCATGACAATAGACACATTTTATAACAGCATAAACATTATAAATAAGAAAGTAGAGCATAAAAGTATTATGTGAGAGAAGTCAATGCCAATAAGAAATTATGAAGTTAACTAGAGGAAGAAAAAAACTGTTGTAAATAGATTGAACGAGATACTCTGTTTTTAAAAAAAAAAAAAAAAAAAAAAAAAAAACAGATACAGATGTTGGTTAGAGAAAACATGGGTAAAGTTAGAGTAAAAAAAAAAAAAAAAACTTAGAATAGGTCATTAAATCTAGCTGTTTTGAAAATTGGAAAGTATAAGCAACATAACTGGATACTACAAATAATTATTTATCTTTAAGTAACATCAGTGGTGATTGAAAGAAAATCATAAAAAGGACCATGAAGTAAACATGACCTTTTTTTTTAACTTGGTAAGGGACTTTTTATTTTATATCTCTTCAAAGAATGAAAAATGCAGACAAAAAGATGTTCACCATCGTGAATCATAAGGGAAGTGCAAATCAAAACTACACTGAGACACCACCTCAAACCTTTTATGATGGCTACTATTGTAAAAACAAAACAAGTGATGGGGAGGGTGTGGAGAAATTTGAACCCCTTTTCAGTATTAGTGGGAATGTAAAATGGTGCAGCTACTGTGGAAAACAGAATGGTGCACCTCAAAAAATTAAAAATATAATTCCTACATGATTCAGCAATTCCTTTTCTGGGTATATACTCAAAAGAATTGAAATCAGAGACTCTAACAGGTATCTGTGCACCTATGTACATAGCAGCATTATTATTCATAATAGTCAAAAGGTGCAAGCAACCCAAGTGTGGATTGCAATTGACACGAATGAACAAGCAAAATGAGATATACACACACAAGAAAGAATTATTCAGCCTTCAAAAGGAAGAAAGTTTTGACCACATGGTATTACACAGATGAACCTCAAGGACATGAAGCTAAGTAAAATAAGTCAGACACCATGGGACAAATATTGTATGATTTCACTTACAGAAGCTACGTGGAATCGTCAGAATCATAGGGAAAGAAAGTAGAATGCTGGGGGAGGAGGAAATAGGGAGTTATGTTTCATGGGTATGGAGATTCAGTTTTGAAAGATGAAAAAAGTTCCGGAGCTGGTTCATGATGATGTCATGCTATGTATATTTTTACCACAATTAAAAAAAAATAGTTTTATTTTAAAAGGCCAAAGGGTGATGAAAGTCCTCATTGCTTTATCCATCTCCAGGAATTTTCTTCCCCATTCAATTCATCAAAAGAACTAATTTTCAAATCTTACAATCTTCTAGGAAGCTGTTCCTGTGCAGTTTGTTCTCCCAAGGGACTATTGTCATGGAACAGAATTCCAGGCAGTTAATATGGGGCTCAGCCAACCTCAAATGCCAACCAGGCATTTATGTGCTGTCTTTGAGAAGAAAGGAGCTGGCTGGGCCTGAGGGTAAAGGAACAAGAAGGTTTGGGTAGGGGCTAAGACCAGCCTGGTGTTGGAATTTGTCCTTGTCAGCTGCAGGAAAAGTGCTGTCAAGGCCTGGACAGAAGCTCCAAATGCAGAAGTATATGTGCATGTGCCCATGTGTGCTTTCACTTATTTATGTGTTCATCTATTCATGTATTCAGTGAACACAATGAGCAGCTGATGTATGCTGGGTACTGTTCTATCTAGTAGTAAACCAGCCTGGCTGGGCTTTGTCCTCATGGGAAAGATACAGTGAACGAGCTCACAGGTAAGCACATGTGTGTACAGTGAGCCTGCAACTGCACTCTGATGGGGTACATCAGGCAAGTCTCATTTCTCTGGTAGCCACTGGGAGATGCACGCAGATAAAGCCAACAGAGAGTCAGGAACAAGATGCAGGACAAGTTGGAGATATCATTTGTGCTCAGAATGCAGAGGCCCTTGCCAGCCACGCAAAGGTCTTAACCCTAGAGCAACACGAAGCCATGAAGGATTCTAGGCGGTGAGAGGCATGGTGAGATTGATGTTTTGAGAAGTTCCCGCAGGCTGCAGTGTGAATACCTAGTAGAAAGGCAGGAGGCCAGGTGAGAGAGAAGCTGGCCTGCTCCAGGAGATAGAAGCCTCTGGAGGTGTACTTTCCTCTGTGTGATGTTGAGTAAACTTCTCACAGTCTTAGTTGATGTGCTTTTAAAATGAGAAAAGGAGCCACCTCGGCCTGTCTTTCTCTAGAGTTTCTGCTGTAATGACTGGGTGAGATCATGTGAATACAAGCTTTGTCATTAGGGGCAAGGTGTTGCAGGTTTATTGATGAGGATGTGGATGGTGATGGTGATGGAGAACATAATTCTGGTATTTAAGGGGTTGAGGAGTGCTGCATGTACTCCACTCAGGGCAGCATACTCAGAGCTTTATGCATATCATCCAGTAGGATTTTGCCCCACATTTGGAGATACATGTTATTATCCCCACGATAATGAAGAAACAGCTCCAGGGACGCTTGTGCAAAGTCGCCCAGAGGAGGAGGGTCAGAAGGCAGATTCAAAACACGGTTTGTCTAGATTTAAAACTCTTGTGAGCCCCACACCACCATCCACTTAAGAAGGCAATTGTACTTTGAGATTTTATCAGTCTCAGTTGGCTTTGGGGCCAGGATGTGTGTTCATTCATTCATCAGTCCATTCAGAAAATATATATGGAGTACCTAATATTTGGTAGCCACAGCCCAAGCCCATGAGAGGAACAGTGAACAAAACACACATCTTTGCATGACTTTTTTATTGTGGTTAAAAAAAAAAAAAAAAGACACAGCATGAATTCTACTCTCTGAACAAATTTTTCAGTGTATGGTACATACAGTGTTGTTAATTGTATGCACATTGTTGCAAAGCACATTGCTAGAGTTTTTTCATTCTGCCTGACTGAAACTATACACATTGCACAACTCCCCATTTCTCTTTCCTCCTAGGCGGTGGCAACCACCATTCTACTTTGTTTCTGTGAGTTTGACCACTTTAGATATCCCATGTAAGTGTAATCATGCATCATTTCTCCTTACATGACTGGCTTGTTTTACTTAGTGTAATGTCCTAAAGTTTCATTCATATTGTAGCATATGACATAATTTCCTTCCTTTATAAAACTGAATAATATTCCATTGTATATATTTACTGTATTTTGTTTATCCACTCATCTGTTGATGTACGATTAGGTTGAGTCCACATCTTGGCTATTATGACTAATGCTGCAGTGAACATGGGAGCACAGCTAACTCTTTGAGATCCTGATCTCAATTCATTTAGATAAATACTTTGAAGTGAGATTGCTGAATCATATGGTAGTTCTCTTTTAAAAATTTTGAGGAAACTTCATACTGTTTTTCAAAGCAGCTGCACATTTACTTTCCCACCAACAGTGCAGAAGGGTTCCAATTTCTCCACATCCTCAGCAACACTTGTTATTTTCTTTTCTTTTTTTTTTTTTTTTTTTGTATTTTTTAGTAGAGACGGGGTTTCACCGTGTTAGCCAGGATGGTCTCGATCTGCTGACCTCGTGATCCGCCCGTCTCGGCCTCCCAAAGTGCTGGGATTACAGGCTTGAGCCACCGCACCCAGCCTCTTTTCTTTTTTTAAAATATTTTAATTTAGATGAAGAGATTACGTGTGAGTGTTTGTTACACTGTTGTGTTATGTACTGGTGAAGATTGTGCTTCTAGTTCACCCATTACCCAAATAGTGAATATTGTACCCAATAGACAATTTTTCAGTCTTCCCTGTCCTCTCACCCTCCCCTGTTTTGGAGTCTCCAATGTCTATCACTTCCATCTTTATTTCCATGTGCACCTATTGTTTAGCACTGATTTATAAATGAGAACATGTAGTATTTGATTTTCTGTTTCTGAGCTACTTCACTTAAGATAATGACCTCCAGCTCCATCCATGTTGCTGCAAAGGACACTCATTCCTTTTTGTGGCTCTGTGGTATTCCATTTTATATGTTTATGCGTGTGTGTGTGTGTGTGTGTGTGAGTATACATGGTATTTAATATATATATAATACATATATGTATATATGTATATTACATCAATAAATATTATTTATATAATTATATATACATAAGTATATGTATTATATATTATAAATAATAATATAAATATTATTTATTGATGTGATATACCATATTAAATGTGATACACGTGCGTGCACGCGCACACACACACACACACACACAGACATTTTCTTTATACAGTCAACCATTGGATAGACACTTACGTTGGTTCTATGACTCTCCTATTGTGAATATTGCTGTGATGAACATACAAGTTCAGATGTCTTTTTTATAAAACAGTTTATTTTTCTTTGAAGAAATACCCAGTGTTGGAATTGCTGGGTTGAATGGAGTTCTAGTTTCAGTTCTTTGAGATACCTCCGTATTGTTTTTGTAAAGGTTGAACTAATTTGCATTCCCTCCAACAGTATATGAGCATTCCCTTTTCTCTGCATCCACGCCAACATTTGTTATATTTTACTTTTGACTCTAGTCATTCTGCCTGTTGCAAGATGATATCTTATTGTGGTTTTAACTTATATTTCTCTGATGTTTAATGATGTTGAGCAATTTTTATGTTTGTTTTTCACTTATTATTTCTTTTGATAAATGTCTGTTCATGTCTTTGCTAGTTTTTAATGGGGCATGTTGTTTGTATTTTACTGAGATTTTGAATTACTTATAGATTCTGGATATTAGTCCTTTGTGAGAGGCATAATTTGCAAATATTTCTCCCATTCTGTAGGTTGTCTGTTTACTCTGTTGATTATTTATTTTGTTGTATCGAAGACTTTTAGTTTAATTAAATCTCATATCTATTTTTATTTTTGTTTCATTTGATTTTGGAGTATTCATCATAAGTTATTTGCCTAGACCAATCTCCAGAGGAGGTTTTTTCTAGCTTTCTTCCACAATTGGTATATCTTCAGGTCTTACTTTTAAGTCTTTCATCCATATTGCCAATTTTTGTATAAAGTGAAAGATAAGGGTCGATTTTCATTCTTCTGCATATGGCTAACCAGTTTTCCCAACAACATTTTTTGAATAGGACGTCCTTTTCAGATTTGTTATTTTTGTCAACTTTATTGATGATCAGTGGGTTGTAGGTACGTGGCTTTATTTCTGGGTTCTTTATTCTGTTTCACTGATCAATGCATCTCTTTTAGAACCAGTACCACATTGTTTTAGTTACTAAATTCTTGTAGTGTAATTTGAAGTCAGGCAATATGATGCCTCTGGATGTGTTTTTCTTGTTTAGTAATTAATTCTTTGGCTCTTTGGGCTCTTTTTGGGTTTTGCGTGAACTTTAGGACTGTTTTTTTTCTAATTCCATGAAAAATGATGTTCGCAATTTGATAGGGATTGTGTTGAATCTGTGGATTATTGTGGACAGTGTTATCATTTTAATTATGTCAATTCTTCCAACCCATGAGCATGGGATGTTTTCCATTTGTTTGTCATCTATGATTTCTTTCATCAGTGCTTTGTAGTTTTCTTTGTAGAATCTTTCACCTCCTTGCTTAAATGTGTTTATAGGTATTTCATCTATTTATTACTACTGTAAATGGGATTGAGTTCTTGATTTGGATCTCAGCCCAAAGATTACTTTTTAAAAATAGGAAGTTTCATGAGTTTGCATATTCTCCTCTCACGGGGACCATGCTAATCTTTCCTGTATCATTCTAATTTTAGTATATGTGCTGCTGAAGAGAGCACCAAACATTACTGATGTATAAAAATGCTACTGACTTTTATACATCAATTTTGTAAGGTTCATTTGCTCTATAGTCACTTATGTCTAGAGTTTCTTTGTTGATTTCCTGCCCCAATAATCTGGTAATATCAATAGGGTGTTGAGTTACTATTATTTTATTGGTATCAATCTGTTTTCCTGGTCTAGTAGTATTTGTTTTATGAAACGGGATGCTCCAGTGGTGGGTGCATATATATTTAGGATAGCTAAATCTTCTTCTTGTATTGAACCCTTCATCATTATCTAATATCCTACTTAGTATAATTTTTACTGATATTGGTTTATAGCCTGTCTTATGTGATATAAAGATGGTTGGTCATGCTCATTTTTGTTTTGTTTTCCATTTGTATAATATGTCTTTTTTTACCCCTTTACTTTGTCTGTAGTAGTTTTTAGCCAATGGTAACTATCCTGTAGGTAGCAGGTTATTGTGTCTTTTTTTCTTTAAAATACAATTTTCCATTTTGTATGTTTTAGGTAAAGCATTTAGGCCATTTATATTCAAGAGGAATATTGATATGAAAGGTTTTGTTCCTGTCATAGTGTTGCTAGCTAGTTGCCTTGGAGTTTCAATTGTGTAATTGCTTTATAAGAGTTGTGAGATTTGTAGTTAGGTATCCTTTTATGATAGTGAATATCATCCTTTTTGTTTCCATGTTACAAATCCTTTGAGTATTTTCATTTGACTAGTCTAATGGTAACACATTTTCTTTGTAGTTATTTGTTTGAGAAGGACTTTAGTTTTGCTTCATTTTTGAAGTTTTGTTTGGTAAGATATGAAATCCTTGACTGGCAATTTTTTATATATAAAGAGACTAAAAATAGGCTCCTAATTTCATCTGCTTATGATTTCTGCTAAAATAACTGCTGTTAGTCTGATGGATTGCCTGCGAAGGGATTCATCACTTCTCTCTTACCCATCTTAGGATTTTTTTCCTCCATATTGACTTTGAATAGTCTGATGACTATATTCCTTCATGAAGTTTTTGTTGAAATGTATCATCTAAGAGGTCTCTTAACTTCTTGTATCTGGTTGACTAAATCTCTCCCAAGACCAGGGAAATTTTCCTGAAATATTTTGTTAAATATATTTCTCATACTTTTTACTTTTTTGTCTTCTCCTTCTGCAATACCTGTAACTCACAGGTTTGGATGCTTTACAAAATCTCTTATTTCTCAAAGGGCTTTTTAATTTTTTAATTTTTTATTTTTTTGTCTGGTTAATTTGAAAGATCTATCTACTAACTCTGAAATTCTCTTTTCCACTGGTCTAGCCAGTTGTAAAAAGTGTCAGCTGTCTTTTCTTAATCCTTCAACAAATTTTTATTTCCTGAAGTTATATTGTTTTAAATGATATCTGTCTCTTCTTTTATACCCTAAATTGCTTTTCTGATTTAATTGTGTTGGCTTCAACTTTCACTTGGATTTCACTGTGCTTCTTAAAAATCAATATTTTGAATTCTTTATCTGGTATGTCAAATATTTCATTTTGGTTAGAATTCCTTGCTGGAGGGCTAGTGTGACCCTTTGGAGATGTAATCCTCTGGTTTTTCATACTTTCATAGTTGTTTCTCTGGTTCCTTCTCATGAAAGGAAGCTACATCTCTTCCTTATTTGTTGAATTTACCTTCATTTAGATGGGAATTTTCCTTTATATAGTATGTTGTATAGGGTCTTTTGGCTTTGTTTCTGGGTACTTTCAGCAGCAGAGTCTCTATAAGTTTCTTAGTTACAGATAGCCTTTTGTGGTGTTTTTTTTTTCAAATGCTGATTCCAGTTGTAATGTATGGGACATGTGGGCAGGCTCACAGCCTCTAGTGGGGCTAGGGTGATGGCCTCAGGAAGCTTATCTCATTCCTTAGTACTGTGCACTTGTGTCAGCAGATTTTCTACTGTATTGTGCCATTCAACCTCTAGGCCAGTAGGTGGTACTTATAGGTAAGGTTTGGCTGCAGCTAATGCAGATTGGTACATATATGATCCTGTTTACTGGGAGAAACTCTCTATTGCCTTAGGAAGAGGGCTGATTTTTCTCAGATGAACACTGCTTTCCTACCTTCTCCTCCCTGGGATCTGAGGTGTCCTTTGCTCTTCTGATAAATTCCCATTTTCCTTCTTGAATTAAAGCTCACAGCCTTGATCTTTACATACTATTTTGCGATTTCCAAGTAGTTGAAACTTGCTAAAAGCCTCTAATCTATCATCTTGTTAAAAACAAATGAACGAACAAATAAAAAACAACAAAAATATCCCAGATTTGTTATTTTCTGTTTTTTCAAATGCCCATTCTATCAGATGTGAGGTGATATCTCACTATTGTTTTCAGTTTCATTTCCTTGTTGATTAGCCATAGTGAGGATCTTTTCATATACATGTTGCCACTTGTATGTCTTCTTTGAAGAAATGTCTATTCATATACTTATTTTGTATATTTTTAATTGAGTTGTATGGTTTTCTTGTATATTTTGGATATTAACCACTTATGCAGTTTAGAAATATCTTCTCTTATTCTGTAGGTTACCTTTTCACTTTATTGGTTGTTTCCTTTGCTGCACATAAACTTTTAGATTGACATATTCCAAATTGTCTATTTTTGTGTTTGTTCCTTGTGGTTTTGATGTTACATCCAACTATTTGATGCCAATATAGTGTTAAAAAGATTTGCCTTCATGTTTTCTTCTAGGAGTTTTGCGACTTTAGGTCTTATGTCTTTAATCCACTTAGACTTGATTTTTGTGTATGGCATAGGATAAAATTCCATTTTCATTTTTGCATGTAGATATTCAACTTTACCAAATCTATTTATAGAAAAGACTATCCTTTCCCCACTGTGTATTCTCGGTATCTTTGTTGGAGATCATTTGACCATACATATGTGGGTTTATTTCTGGGCTCTCTATTCTATGTGATTAGATTACATGTCTATCTTTATGCCAGTACTATACTCTTGATTACTATAGTTTTTTCATATGTATTGAATTGCAGAAGTGTGGGGCTTTCCATGATTGTTCTTTCTCAAGATTGTTTTGGTTCTATGGGATTCTTTATGTTTCCATATTAAATTTAGTATTTTTTTTCTATTTCTGAAAAAAAAAAATGTCATTGAGATTTTCATAGGGGTTGCATTGATATTCTACATTGCTTTACATAATAAGAATATTTTAGCAATATTAAGTCTTCCAAGCCACAAACACAGTATGTCTTTCCATTTACTTACGTCTTCTTTATTCTTTGAACAATGTTTTGTAATTTTCAATGTGCAAGCTTTTCACATCCCTGGATAAGTTTACTGTTAATTACTTCTTTTTGGATGCTAATATAAATAGGACTACTTTTTAAATTTCCCTTTTAGATTTTTTTGTTGTTGTTGCAAGAAATACAATGGATATTTGTATGTTGATTTTGTATCCTGAAAGTTTACTGAATTTGTTCATTATTTCTAACAGGATTTTAAAAGTCTTTAGAGTTTTCTATATATGAGATAATATCATCTGCAAACAGGGACTTAGGTTTGGAGGCATATGCAGGTTTGATATATGGGTAAGTTGCATGTTGCAGGGGTTGGTGTACATGCAACTTACCCATATAATTATGCTAATAAGCATAGTCCTGATGGTTTTTTTTTTAATCCTCTATCCTCAAACAAGCCCCAGTGTATATTATTCCCTTCTTTGTGTCCATATGTACCCAGTGTTTAGCTCCCATTTATAAATGAGAACGTGCTGTATTTGCTTGTCTGTTCCCACATGAATTCGCTTAGGAAAATGGCCTGCAGCTGTATCCATGTTGTTACAAACAAAAGGCATGATGGTATGCTTTTTTTTTTTTGATGGATAGTGTTCCATGCTGTATAGATACCATGTGTACCATATTTTCTTTATTGAATCACTGTTGGGCATCTAGGTTGATTCCATGTATTAGTTATTTAGAACAATGCTGCAATGAGCATACACCTGCATGTGTCTTTATGGCATAACAGTTTATTTACCTTTGGATATGTAGCCAATAATACATTTTCTGGATCAGATGGTAGTTCTGTATTCAGTTCTTTGAGAAGTCTTCAAAATGCTTCCCATAATGGCTGAAATAATTTAGCCTCTACCAAGCAGTACATAACCATTCCCTTTTCTCTTCAACCTTGCCAGCATATATAATTTTTGGCTTTGTTATAGTAGCCATTCTGACTAGGTGAGATACTATCTCATTGTGGTTTTGATTTGCATTTCTCTAATGACTGGTGATGCTGAGCACTCATAATGCTTTTTGGCCACATGTGTCCTCTCTTGAGAAGTATCTGTTCATGTCCTTTTTTAAAGGGGCTGTTTTCTGCTTGTAAATTTGTTAAAGTTCCTTATAGATTCTGGATATTAGACCTTTGTCAGATGCATAGTTTGCAAAATATTTTCTCCCATTCTGTAAGTTGTCTGTTTACTCTGTTGATAGTTTATTTTGATGTGTGGAAACTCTTTAGTTTATTTAGATAACATTGGTCAACTTTCTTTCTTGTTGCAATTATGCTTAGTATCTTCATCATAAAATTTTTGCCAGGTTCTATGTTCAGAATGGTATTTCTTAGGTTATTCATATGATTAGGCTCTGTGTCCCCACCCAAATCTCATCTTGAATTATAATCCCCATAATTCCCACATGTCAAGTGTGGTACCTGGTGGAAGGTGATTGGATCATGGAGGCAGATTCCCCCATGCTGTTCTCATGATAGTGAGTGAGTTCTCACGGGATCTAATGGTTTCATAAACATTTGAGAATTCCTCCTGCATGTGCAGTCTGTCTCTCTTTTTCACCTGTGCTGTGTAAGATGTGCCTCTTCCCCTTCCACTATGATTGTAAATTTCCTGAGGCCTTCCCAATCATGTGGAATGAGTCTATTAAACCGCCTTCCTTTATAAATTACCCAGTCTTGGGTATTTATTTATAGCAATGTAGGAACAAAACAATACACTTGTCTTCAAGGGTTTTTATAGTTTTTTGTTTTAACTTTAAGTCTTTAATCTATCTTGAGTTAATTATCGTATATGGTATAAGGAAGGGGTCCGGTTTCAATCTTTTACATATGACTAGCCAGTTGTCCCAGCACCATTTATTAAATAGGGAGTCCTTTCTCCTTTGCTTATTTTTGTTGGTGTGCAGCTTTATTTCTAGGTTCTCTAGTCTATTCCATTGGTTTATGTGTTTGCTCTTGTCCTAGTACCATGCTGTTTCGGTTTCTGTATCCTTTTATTATAGTTTGAAATCAGGTAATGTGATGCTTTAGCTTTGTTCTTTTTGCTTAGAATTGCTTTGACTCTTCAGGCTCTTTTGTGGTTCTATATGCATTTTAGAGTTTTGTGAAAAATGTCATCAATATTGTTGTAGGTATAGCATTGAATCTGTACATTGCTTTGGGAAGCATGGCCATTTTAATGATACTGAATCTTTTTATGTATGAGAATGAAATATGTTTCCATTTGTTTGTGTCATTCCTAATTTCTTTCAGCAGTGTTTTATAATTCTCATTATAGAGATTTTTCACGTCCCTGGTTAGGTCTATTTCTGGGGTGGGGGGTGTGCTTCTTAGCTTGGATATTGTTGGTGTATGCAAATGCTTCTCATTTTTGTACACTTGTATCCTGAACCTTTGCTGAATTTGTTTAAAAGATCTAGGAGCTTTGGGCAGAGACTATGGCATTTTCTACATATAAAATTATATCATCTATGAAGAGAGATAGTTCAACTACCTCTCTTCCTATTTGGATGCATTTTACTTCTTTGTTTAGCCTGATTGCTCTGGCTGCAACTTCCGGTACTATGTTGAATAGGAGTGGTGAGAGTGAGCATTCTTGTCTTGTTCCATTTCTCAAGGGGAATGCTTCCAGTTTTTGCCCATTCAGTATGATGTTGGCTGTGGGTTTGTCATAGATGCTTCTTATTTTGAGGTATATTCCTTTAATGCCTAGTTTGTTGAGGGTTCTTAACATGAAGTGATGTTGAATTGTATCAAAAGTTTTTCTGCATCTATTTAGATAATCATGTGGTTTTGTTTTCAGTTCTGTTTATGTGATTAATCACATTTATTGATTGATATATGTGGAATCAACCTTGCATCCCAAGAATAAAGCCTACTTGATCATGGGGGATTACTTTTTGAATTACTGATGGAATCAGTTTGCTAGTATTTTGTTGAGAATTTTTCCATCTATGTTCATTAGGAATATTGACCTGAAGTTTTCTTTTTTCATTGTGCCTCTGCCAGGTTTTGGTATCAGAATGATCTTTTGGGAGAACCCAGTCCCGATAGTTAACGTGGGTTCTTTTCTATTTCCTAGGCATCTCTGCTGGTTTGAGAAATAAAGGGAAAGAGTACAAGAGAGAGAAATTTAAAGCTGGGTGTCTAGGGGAGACATCACATGTCAGCAGGATCTGTGATGTTCCCCGAGCCGTAAAACCAGCAAGTTTTTATTAGTGATTTTCAAAAGGGAAGGGAGTGCACGAATAGGGTGTGGGTCACAGAGATCACATGCTTCACAAGGTAATAAATTATCACAAAGCAAATGGAGGCAGGGAGAAATCACAGACCACCGGATGGGGCAAAATTAAAATAACTAATGAAGTTTCAGGCATGCATTGTCATTGATAACATCTTATCAGGAAACGGGGTTTGAGAGCAGACAACCTGTCTGACCAAAATTTATTAGGCAGGAATTTCCTCATCCTAATAAGCCTGGGAGCCCTGCAGGAGACTGGGGCTTATTTCATCCCTTCGGCTTCAACCATAAAAGGCAGCCGCCTTAAGGGGGCCATTCATGGACCTACCATCAGGGAGCATTCTCTTTCTCAGGGATGTTCCTTGCTGAGAAAAAGAATTCAGCGATATTTCTCCCATTTGCTTTTGAAAACAAAAGAAATATAGCTCTGTTCCATGCCTGCTCACCGGCAGCCAGAAGTCTTATCTCTCTTGTTCCCTGAACATTGCTGTTATCCTGTTCTTTTTTCAAGATGCCCAGATTTCATATTGTTCAAACACACATGCTCTACAAACAATTTGTGCAGTTAACACAATCATCACAGGGTCCTGAGGCGACATATATCCTCCTCAGTTTAAGAAGAAGATGACGGGATTAAGAGATTAAAGTAAAGACAGGCATAGGAAATCACAAGAGTATTGATGGGGGCAGTGGTCGTTGTTCATGAAATCTTTACAATTTATGTTCAGAGATTTCAGTAAAGACAGGCATAAGAAATTATAAAAGTATTAATTTGGGGAGCTAATAAATGTTCATGAAATCTTCACAATTTATGTTCTTCTGCCACGGCTTCAGCCGGTCCATCCGTTTGGGGTCCCTGACTTCCCACAACAATGATCCTAGCCTCATAGAATGAGTTAGGGAGGAAATCCTTCTGCTCTAATTTTTAGAATAATTTTAATAGAATTTATATCATATCTTCCTTATTATCTGGTAGAATTCAGCTGCAAATACATCTGGTCCAGATTTTCTCTGGTGGGTAAGCTATGATTACCGGTAAGTTATGATTGTGGGTAAGTTATGATTAAATTTCAGAGCTTGTTATTTGTCATTTGGGTGTTTCAGTTTCTTCCTGTTTCAATCTTGGGAGGTTGCATGTTTCTAGGATTTTATCCATTTCTTCTAAGTTTTCTAGTTTGTGTGCATAGAAGTGTTTGTAATAGTCTCTGAGGGTGTTTTCCTATTTCTGCTGGGTCAGTGGTAATGTTTCCTTTGCCATTTCTAATTATATCTATTTATATTTAGATTATATCTAAAAAAACCTGAAGACTCCACCCCAAAAAAAATTGTAGATGTGATGAATGAATTCAGTAAAGTTGTAGGATACAAAATCAATGTAAAAAATTTAATAATATTTCTATATTCTAATAACGATCTAGCCAATGATGAAGAAATCAAGAAAGCAACCCCATGTACGGTAGCTATGAAAAAGTAACAAAATACTTATGAATAATTTTAACCAAGGAAGTGAAAGGCCTCTATAAGGGAAACCACAAAATACTGATGAAAGAAATTGAATATGACACAAACGAATGGAAAAAGATTTGATGCTCTTGTTTTAGAAGAATTAATATCAATAGAATGACCATATTGCCCAAAGCAATCTATAGATTTAATGCAATCTTTGTCAAAATACCAACATCATTCTTCAAAATCATAAAAAAGTCCTGAAATTCATATGAAATCATAGAAGAGCCTGAATCATCAAAGCAGTTCTAAACAAAAATAACTACACTGGAGGCATCACATTACCTGACTTCAAAATATGTGGCAAGGCTACCTAGCCAAAGCAGCATGATATTGGTATAAGAATAGACACATAGACCAATGGAGCAGAATAGAGAACTCGCAAATAAAGCTACACTTGAAGAGCCAACTGATTTTTGGAAAAGCTGAAAAGAACTTATACTGGGAAAAGGACACACTCTTCAGAAAATGGTTCTGGGAAAATTTGGATAGTCACATGCAGAAGAATGAAACTGGACCTTGTCTCTCACCATATGCAAAAATCAATTCAAATGAATTAAAGACATATAAATGTAAGACCTGAAATTGTAAGAATAGTAGAAGAAAATGGGGAAAACTCTCCTGGACTTTGTTCTAGGTAAATATTTTATGATTAAGACCTCAAAAAGCACAGGCAACAAAAACAAAAACTGATACATGGGACTATATTAAACTAAAAAGCATATGGACCACAATCAATGGAGTGAAGAGACAACCTCTTGAAAGGAAGAAAATGTTTGCAAACTATTCATTCAACACAGGACTAATATCTATTGTCTACAAGGAACTCAAACAATTCATCAGGAAAAAAAAATGTATGTAATCCCATTATAAAGTTGGTGAGGGGAAGAATGCTGAATATAGGCCCCTGATGTCTTCCGGCTCAGAGTTGCTGGTGAAAAATCTACTTTTAGCCTGATGGAACTCCCTTTCATGCAACCTGTTTCTTCTCTCTGGCTGCCTTTCAAATTTTTTCTTCCATTTTGACCTTGGAGGATTTGATATCTGTCTGTCTTGAGGATGGTTATCTTGTACAGTATCTTGCGGGGATTCTCTACATTTCCTAAATTTGAACACCAACCTCTCTAGTGAAGTTGGGGAAGTTTTCATGGACAATATCTTGAAATATGTTTTCAAAGTCCTTGTTTTTACAGGGATGCCAGTGAGTAGTATGCTTGGGGTCTTTACATAACCCGTATTTCCCAGAGGCTTCATTTATTCATTTTTATTTTTATTTTGTCTGAGTTGATTCAAAGAGCCAGTTTTTTGTGTGTGAGCTCTGAGATTTTTAGTCTTTGTCTATTTTGTTGTTAATACTTCTGATTAGATTATGAAATTTTTATAGGGAGTTTTTCAACTCAATCAGATCAGTTTAGTTCTTTCTTTCTTAAAATAAGTGTATTCCACTTCAGCTCTTATATTGTTTTATTGGGTTCCTTAGATTCCCTCGATTGCATTTCAACTTTCATCTAAATCTCAATGATCTTGATTCCTATTCATATTTCAAATTCTATGTTTGTCATTTCAACCTGATTAAGAACCAGTGTTGAGGAACTAGTGCAGTTGCTTGCAGGTAAGAAGATACTCTGGCTTTTTTAGTTTCCTGAGCTCTTGTGTTGGTTCTTTCTCATGTGTGGGCTGATGTTCCTTTAATCTTTGAGGCTGCTGTCCTTTTGGTAGGGATGTTGCTTTTATATTCTTTAATACCCTTGAGGGAATGACTGTCATATAAGGTGGGTTCAGTCAACTGGCTTCATTTCAAGAAGATTTCAGAGGATAAGGCTCAGCTGGATACCCATAAGCCATGTGCTTTAACTTTGAGAGGTTGGTACCAGCCCAAAGCTTTGTTCTCTGGCCCCTCTGGGTTAAGTACCTGCTGAGCTGGAGGGGTCAAGGTGTTTCCACTGCATGTCAACAGTACTGTAATGGGAGATGTCACCAAAAGTGCTTTGATGGGGTCAGGCAGTAGCATCCATATGCAGGTGTGCATTAGTGGTGGTGGTGACTTGGCAGGGTCCTCAAGCATCAACTGGGTAGAGCACCAACTGAGGCCAGGTAGCAGCATCTATGAGTGCCAGTGCAAGAGTGGCAAGGGTGTTTGTGCCCATGCACTCACATATGACAGTGGCAGGTGTGGTGGGGTGCATGCTTGTGTGTACTAGTCAGGGAAGGGTGATAATGAGGTCTGCTTGTGCATGCCAACACAGTGGTGCTGGGGGACTGTAGGAGAGTGTGCTCTGGCAGAGCAGAAGGGACAATTTTTTTTTGAGATGCCCTTTTTTCCCCTATTGACTTGCTGTTGAATAAAAGTGGCTAGAGTGGGCATCTTCATCTTAGAAGGGCAGTTCTTCATCTTAGAAGAAAGGCTTTCAGAATTAATCTTGAGTTTGATATTAGCTGTGGACTTTTTATGTATGGCCTTTATTACATTGAACTAGTTTATTTCTCCTCCTAGTTTGTTGGATGTTTTTATCATTAAAGGGTATTAAATTATGTTAATTTTTTTAGCATCTATTTATATCATTATGTGATTTTTTAAAATTCTTCATTAATATGGTATATCATGTTGATTTTTTGTATGTTGAACCATCTTTGCATCCCAAGGATAACTCTTACTTGATCAAGATGTGTGATCCTTTCAACATGCTCTTAAATTCAGTTTGATCTATTTTGTTGAGTATTTTTATGTCTTTTTTCATTAGAGATATTGACCTGTAATTTTCTTATAGTGGCTTTGTCTGGCTTTGATATCAGGATAATGCTTGCTCTATCAAATGAGTTTGGATCTGTTTTCTCCTCTTCAATTTTTTGAAAGGGTTTGGAAGAAAATAATTGGCATTAGTTTATTAAAATTTGTTAGAATTCACTAGTGAAGCTATCAGTTCTTGAGCTTCTCTTTGTTGGATATTTTTTATTACTGATTCTATGTAATTACTAGTTATAGATCTGTTCAGATTTTTATTTAGTCATTACTTAGTCTTGGTAGATTGTATATTTCTAAAAATTTATCTATCTCTTCTGTGTTATTTAATTTGTTAGAGAATAAGTATTCATGCTAGTCTCTTATAATTCTTTTTATTTCTGTAGAGTAAGTTGTGATGTCTGTTATTTCTGAATTTATTCATTTAAGGCTTCTCTATTTTTCTTAGTTCAGCTAGAGCATTCTTAAATTTTTCATGTTTTTAAAATTTCAACTTTTGGTTTTATTATTTTTTTCAATTTTCTTGTAGTCTCTATTTTACTTATATAAATCTAGTCTTTATTTTCTTCCTTCTGCTAACTTCGTGTTTAGTTTTTTTTTTTTAATTTAATTTGCCATTTTATATATTTTTTCTTTTCTTCTTTTTTTCTTTTTGGAGACAGGGTCTCACTTTGTTGCCCAGACTGGAGTGCAGTGGCATGATCAAAGCTCACTAGAACCTATAACTTGTGGACTCAAGTGATCTTGCCACTTCAGTCTCCTAAGTAGCTGAGAATACAAGTGTGTACCACCACGGTTGGCTAATTTTGTTAATTTTTAGTAGAGAGAAGGTCTTGCTATGTTCCCCAGGCTGGTTCTTTTCTTAGGTAGGTGTTTATCGCTGTGACTTCTCTTTTAGTACTGCTTTTGCTGTATTCCATAAATGTTGATATGTTGTGCTTTCATTTTTGTTTAGCTTTGAATAGCTTTGGTTACTCTGGGTCTTTTGATGTTACATATTTGATGTTACATACTATTTGATGTTACATACAAGATATTTTCTAAATTTTCTTTTGATTTCTTCTTTGACCCAATCATTATTCAAGAGTATGTTGTTTAATTTCTCCACTTTTTTTTCAGTTTTCCTTCTGTTATTGATTTTCCCTACTACTTTTCCCAGCTCTGGTTATCATCCTTCTACTCTCTATCTCCATGAGCTCAATTGCTGTGATGTTTAGATCCAACAAACAGGTGAGAACATAGGACATTTGTCTTTCTGTGCCTGACTTATTTCACTTAACATAATAATCTTTCATTCCAATCATGTTTTCTTGCAAATGACAGTATCTAATTCTTTTCTTTTAGAGTACTATTTCCATTCATCTTTTGATGGACATTTACATTGCTTTCAAATCTTACCTATTGTGAACAGTGCTGCAGCAAACATGGATGTGCAGATATCTCTTTCATGTACTAATTTCCTTTCTTTTGGGTGGTAGCTCAATTTTTAGCTTTTTTGAGCAACCTTCAAACTCTTCTCAAGAATAGTTATACTAATTTATATTCCCGTCAATAGAGTACAAGAGTTCCCTTTTCTCCATATCCTTCCCAACATTTGTTATTATCTGACTTTTGCATATAAGCCATTTTAACTGCCGTGAGATGATATGTCATTGTGGTTTTGATTTATATTTCTCTTGTGATCAGTGATGTTGAGCATCATTTCATATGACTGTTTGTCATGTATATGTCTTCATTTGAGAAATGCCTATTCACTTTTTTTGCCTGTTTTTGATGGGAATATTAGACTTTTACCTATAGAGTTGTTTGTGCTTCTTTTGTATTCTGTCACTAGTCTCTCGTCAGATGGGTAGTTTGCAATTTTTTTCTCCCGGGTTGTCTCTTCACTTTCTTGATTGTTTCCTGTGCTGTCCAGAAGGTTTTTAACTTAGTATGATCTCATTTTTCCATTTTTGCTTTGGTTCCCTGTGCTTCTGGGGTATTATTAAGGAAATTTTTGCCCAGACCAATGTGCTAGAGATTTTTCCCAATGTTTTCTTATAGTAGTTTTATAGTGTGAGGTTTTATATTTACATCTTTAATCCATTTTAATATGATTTTTCTATATGGTGAAAGAGTGGGATCAAGTTTAATTCTTCTACATACTGATATCCGGTTTTCTCAGTACCATTTATTGAAGAGACTATCTTTTCTTCAGTGTATATTCTAGGCACCATTATCAAAAATGAGTTCACTATAGCTGTGTGGATTTGTTTATGGGGTTTCCATTCTATTTCTTTGGTCTACGTGTCTGTTTTTTATATATATATATATTTTTTTTTTTGGTGTGTTTTTATTTTTTATGCTGGTACCTATCTAACTGTTGTTATGTCAGTACCCTCCTATTCTGGTTGCTATAGCACTGTAGTACAATTTGAAGTCAGGTAATGTGATTCATCCAGTTTTGTTCTTTTTGCTTAGAATACCTTTGGTTATTCTGGGTCTTTTGATGTTGCATATAAATTTTAGGTTTTTTTTTTAAATTTCTGTGAAGAATGTCATTGGGATTTTGATAATGATTGTACTGAAACTGTGGATTACTTTAGGTAGTATGGACATTTTGATTATATTGAATCTTCCAATACATGACCATGGAATATCTTTTACCTTTGGTGTCCACTTCAGTTTCTTTCATCAGTATTTTATAGTTTTCATCATAGAGATCTTTCACTTCTTTGGTTAGGTTAATCCCTATGTTTTTAATTTTGTTTGTGGCTAATGTAAATGGGATTCCTCATATATATATATATATATATATATATATATATATATATATATACACACACACACACACACACACACACACACACACACACATATATATATAACCATTAGTATATAGAAATGCTATGATTTTTGTATGTTGATTTTGTATCCTGCAACTTTGCCGAATTGATCAATTCTAATAGTTTTCTCGTGAAGTCTTTAGGTTTTTTTAAATAAAATATTATATTATCTGCAAACAAGGATAATTTGACTTCTTCCACTCCAGTTTGGATGCCCTTTATTTATTTCTCTTGTCTGATTACTCTAACTAGGACTCCCAGTACTATTTTGGATAACAGTGGTGAAAGTGGGTATTTTTGTCATGTTTCAGATGTCAGGGGAAAGGCTTTCAGTTTTCCCCCTTTCAATGTGATACTAGCTGGGGATCTATCATATATGGCTTTTATTATGTTGAGATATGTTCCTTCTCCACCCAGTTTTTTGACAGTTTTTATCATGAAGGGATGTTGAATTTTATCCCATGTTTTTTCAGCACCAATTGAAATGATCATATAGTTTTTGTCTTTCATTCTGTTGATGCGATGTATCATAGTGATTGATTTGTGTATGTTCCATCCCAGGGATAAGTCTTGTTTGAGCTTGATAAATGATAATAACCTTCCTTCCTTGCATCCCAGGAATAAGTCTTGTTTGGTCATGATAAATGATCTTTTTAGCGTATTGTTGAAGTCAGTTTGCTTGTATTTTGTTGAGGCTTTTTGCGTAAATATTCAACAGAGCATTGACCAGCAGTTTTCTTTTTTTGAAGTGTGTTTGTAATGGTTTTGGTATCAGGGTAATACTGGATTCATAGAATGAATTTGGAAATATTCCCTCACCCAATGCACAGAAATGCCTTCTGCATAATGCCACCAATGTGGAGGAGTGAAGAACTGAGGTTATGGGGGGTGGATGATGTTGGAGGTTCAAGACTGTTTTTTTCTTCCCCTTCTGTGCCTCTTTCAGTGACGTGAAGTTAAAATCAGATACTGTGAGTACTGAATTTTAGTGCTTGTGAAGGTGCTTTTCTTTTGTAGTTGTTAAATTGGTGTCCTTCTGAGTGGGACAATCAATGGAGACTTGTATTCTGCCATCTTGCTCTGACTCCCACTCTTCTTCATTTTTGAGGGACATTTTGTCAGACACACCATTCCAATTTGCCGGGTTTTTTGTTTGTTTGTTTGTTTGTTTGTTTAACTTTAGCACTTTGAATATATTCTTTTCCATTCTGGCTTGCAAGATTTCAGCTAAATCTATTTTGTAAAGCATTGGTCAAGAGTATATCTTCTGGACCTTCCTGGCTGGGATAAGTAGTTTTAAACAGACTAATCCACTGCACCATCCCAATCTCCCTAAGCCTTTAGATCCCTTCCCTACATTAACCAAGGGAGATCAGGCATTTCCCATTTGCTCATGTGGGCCATCTTTTAGTCCATATTTCGGCTAACCAAGCAAATAAACTATTAGAACCCTTTTTAACTCTCTAAGCTGCAACATTAAATGCAGAATCCCAACTTAGTGGGCCCAAATCAATAAGTTCAGCCCTATCCAACTCTATGTTCTTCCACCATCATCCCACACCCTTAATATCCATCCCGAAGCCTGTTCTCCACATTTCTTCTTATGTAAATTTGAAAACTCAAGCAGTGTAGTGCAGCTTCTCATGGGTCACATTCAGCACCTCACCTCTAGGGGCCCACCAGAACTTTAGTCTAGTTATAGGTCTAGAAGCAAACAGGGGTGCTGTGGGAGACTCCTGAGGAGAATCAACATTATCTTGCCTGACAACTGTCTCAGGGGAGGCCATCACTGTTGCCTCAGGCAGCACAGGGTTTATTTCTTTAGACAAAGATGGAAAGGCTGATGGCAGCACGGCTTGGAGAGGATGTTGCCTCTACTGGGGATGGGAAGCTGTTTGTTCTGGCAGAAATGGTTCCTTGGAGTTTAAAAAGTCAGTGTCAGCCGGGCGCGGTGGCTCACGCCTGTAATCCCAGCACTTTGGGAGGCCAAGGCGGGCGGATCACAAGGTCAGGAGATCGAGACCACAGTGAAACCCCATCTCTACTAAAAATACAAAAAATTAGCCGGGCGCGGTGGCGGGCGCCTATAGTCCCAGCTACTCAGGAGGCTGAGGCAGGAGAATGGCGTGAACCCGGGAGGCGGAGCTTGCAGTGAGCTGAGATCCGGCCACTGCACTCCAGCCTGGGCGACAGAGCGAGACTCTGTCTCAAAAAAAAAAAAAAAAAAAAAAAGTCAGTGTCCCCAGGTTCATCAGAATCCTTTTATATGTCCCTGTTCCAAGTCGCAGGATCCCATTCTTTTCCAATCAGCGCCCTCACTTCAACAGTAGACACCTGGTGAGGCTGTGCGTACACCTTTCATTGCAGGTCAGCCACTCACATGATAAGAGTGTATGTCTGCCTTTCCACAATTTCAGCTCTTTCTCTACAGGAGATAAGACTCACTCAGGGCAATCCTAGCAGATTTGAAGCTTGGTATCTGCTTCTGAAGCCAGGAGTTAGAATCACTGAGTTCATTTTCTTTCATCACTTTGTCCAGTGAACTTAGGAGCAACCAACCAACTCCATTATGTTCCTTCATTCTCTACATATAGTCAAAGGTATTACATAGAGAGTCATTGAACTCCTTGCCTCTCACAAGCAGTGAATCAGGAGTGTCAAATGCATTTATTTAGCATAACTCTCTAAACAGTTCACACCACGGACTATCAGTGTTCTCTATACTATTAGAAGTAGAGCCATTAGCATTTTGGGATCTAATTGTATTAAGCAGCCAGCTCCAAAAACCCCAAAACCAATGAAAGACCTCCATCCTTAGTATTCTGTTCCTCTAGAACCACTCTTGGTACCAAAATCTGTATTAGTCAGGGTTCTCTAGAGGGACAGAACTAATAGGATAGATGTATATATAAAAGGAAGTTTAGAGACCGGGTGTGGTGGCTCATACCTCTAATCCCAGCACCTGGGGAGGCCAAGGCAGCTGGATCACCTGAGGTCAGGAGTTCAAGACCAGCCTGGCCAACATGGTAAAACCCTGCCTCTACTAAAAATAAAAAATTATCCAGGTGTGGTGGTGGGTGCCTGTAATCCTAGCTTCTTGGGAGACTGAGGCAAGAGAATCACTTAAATCCGGGAAGTGGAGGTTGCAGTGAGCTAAAATTGTGTGATTGTTCTCCAGTCTGGGCAACAGAGTGAGACTCCATCTAAAAAAAAAAAAAAAAAAAAAAAAAAAGCAGGGGGAAGCTTACTAAGTAGTGTTAACTCACATAATCACAACGTCCCATAATAGGCCATCTACAAGCTAAGGAGCAAGGGAGCCAGTTTGAGTCCCAAAGCTGAAGGACTTGGCATCCAATGTTTGAGAACAGGAATCATCCAGCATGGGAGAGAGATGTAGGCTGGGAGGCTGAGTCAGTTTAGCCTTTTCACATTTTTTTTCTGCGTGCTTTATATCTTGGCCACACTGGCAGCTGAATAGATGGTGCCCACCAAGATTAAGGGTGGGTCTGTGTTTCCCAGCCCATGACTCAAATGTTAATCTCCTTTGACAACGGCCTCACAGACATACCCAGGATCAATACTTTGCATCCTTCATTCCAGTCAAGTTGACACTCAGTATTAACCATCACAGTTCCCATTTCCTTATCTGCAAAATGATGATAATGGTGCCTACCTCACGGTGAGGGAATTAGGTTAGAATGGGAGAGCTCTGTAATTAATAATACTATACAGAAAATATATTCTTACAAGACTGAATTACTATAAATGCATTATTTTCTTGAAATAAATTAGTACTTTGTAAATCATAAGCAAAAATATATTGCTTATACATGATGTGTGGAGAAAATAAATGTTGCCCAAAACTTTTTAAAAACAGAAATAATTTGAAAAACATTACTGTTGTGAATAGTGCAGTGTCATGTGTTTATAAAATGGGAAACTCAATTCTACTCTATAACCTTCTTCCTTTAAATCAATTTGTTTGTGTTACAGCAAGGGATAATTGGATTTATTTAGTCTGAAGAGTAATATGAAAACCCCTGTTCAGAATATCTTTTCCCTCTCTTAACCTTATAGTGTCCAAGAAAATTTGTGGTAAGTATGAGTTAATGATTTGCTTCTCAAAATTTATCAAATTAATAACAATAACTCAAACTTTGTCCATTACAATTTTTCCTCAATAGGGAGAGAATATAATAATATTTATAAAGGAAATTTAACTAATAATACTTGACCATATTAACACCTGTAAAAGTTAAAACTGTCTCATGCACTAAACATTTAATACCTTGCTGAAGGAGGTGCTTATTCCCTCCTTCAACATTACCCTATGTGTTTTTTTCTCCTTTCCTTTATCTGACTTAATTGCTTATCTTTTGATTTTGAATCATGTTTTGATGAATTCCTTCAATGTTCAAGCATTCATTACACCAGGTATCTTTTTGTCAGCATATTAAACTTCTCACTCTCTAGGTCTCTTTTCTAAAACCAAAAATGTTTTTGAAAGTTCTCATGAAAAAAATAAAAAAGGAAAGAAAAGGTTTTGTTCTTTCTACCATTCTTTGTAATCTTATTCTACGTAAACTTCTATTCTTAATGAAGACTTTTAATAGACTTATTTCTACTTTCTTATAACTTATGTACCTCTTCACCTCTCTACTGAAACGAATTTCTGAATGCGTAATCTGCTTTACCTTCAACTTTCCTCCTCTTTGAACTCTTAGCAGAATTCATTACTGTTAACTGTTGGGTATAAGTGTACTGTTTGATGGTGATTGATAGGATTTGACTAGATCTCTGATATGCCTAAATCCTGCTTTGCCAGTTCCCTCTCTCCTGATATCATTTTCTAAACAAGTGAAGCCCAGTGAGTAACAGCAAATGGGAAACACATTATCACTTTAGTTTCAACTAAACCAGTGCCAGTAACCTCCATGTCTAAGCATTTGTGAAAACAGATTATTATATACCCCAACCCAAAAGGCTATAATCACCTATATTCTTACCACTCCAACTCAATATCAAAGTTGAAAAACTTCCAGATACCACACAGAGATACTAAAGTTCTTAACATGAAACTTCTCTTCTCTGGATAAAGTAAAATCCCAAAGTAAGAAAGTCCATTGCTCTTCTCTCTTTTACTGTCTTATTTTGTCCATCTCCAAAAGATTTTTACTCAGATGTCTGGGTGGTCCAAATTCCTTCTACAGCATTTGCATCATGGGTTACTTTCACTGAAATGGGTGTAGCCATTTCAGCACATCCAAATTCAATTCATTTAGTCCTGTTTCTTATGCCTTCCATTATTTAAAAATCTCAAGAACAATCAGGTTCACAAAAATAGTCCCTCACCTGATACATTTATAAAATACCAGAGATAATATAGAAATGTATTTTCTAAGCTCCATCTCCACTGTATCAAGAGAAAATAATAGACCCTGAGCCCAATGAATATATTTTGATTCCTTCATGCTTTAGTCTGTCATAGACCCCAGCTAAGGCTCAGAAATATTTGGAATGAACTGGATACACAGAGGACATGTAATACAAACAAAAAATAAAAGCTTCTTGGTTTCTGCCTTTTTGGGACACTAGTCAGTTCATGTCAGCTGTCCAAAAGCCATGACTTGTGATCTTAAACCACACTGGGAGATGTCTCCCTTCAAAAAGCTGATTATCTTGCTATAGAAGCCCAGGCTCTCTCAGCTTCAGGCAACTTCCAGAGGGATATTCCAAACCTAGAAACTAAGACAAAATTCCAATGAAACAAACACTACTTCTTCCAAAAACCTATTTCTTAGAGTTTTAATTTTTGGAGCTTTGATTCATTTTCCCTGTGACTATCCTTTTCCACCAAGTAATTTTTTTTTCTTGCAGTTGCAATACCTCATTTCCTAATAGATAAAAATACCATTCCCACAGTTATATCTAAAGAAAGAAGGGAAAAAATAAGAAAGTAAAGCAAAAGAATTTTAGATCATCCAATCTAGTGTCTGTTATTATTTCACATCACTTATAAAGATGCTAGTCCAAACATCATTGACAAAATTTCTGCTTAATATTACTTCTTTAGTCTTTGTGAATAGCAGCCACTGTTGAAAATACATCTGTATACTAAAGATTAGCATGATTTAAGGCAAACTTTCATTTCTCTAACAAGGTCTTTAGTTCTCCACAAAGGGCTTGTGATTCAAGTTCCCAGGCAACTAGACTCACTCAGTTCTCTTTTACCACAGATAATAGCCACAATCACACCTAATAATACTTATAATAATTGTAAATCAGAGCTACTAAATGCTTTTGAGCTTTAAATATACCCGTATAGTACTAGTACACAGATAGTAGTATCTGAATACAACACTAGTGAGACTATTTGGATATACTGGAAATAATGACAAGATTTTTATGAAATTCCAGCTACGAATTACTCTTTCTCTGTGTGCCAAATAGTGTCTTATCTCTCATGTTTATCATTGTCCACTTATACTCTTTTGTCACTGGGACTAGAGGAGTGAAAACTAGTTTTATGCTGTCTGGCTTTCTGTTAAGTTAAACTTACAGGTGGCACTGATGGTATATTGGAAGGAAAAAAGAAGAACCATTTCCTTCCAACTTCTACTGTGCTATCCTGTGGGACTGTGAGCCTGAGCAGATAACTGAGAGCAACTTTGGGTTCCAACACATTGGTGACAGTTTTCACAGTGTCAGTGGGAGTGCAGGCCCCTGATGTCTTGCTCAAAGGGTAGCCATTTGTTCATAAAATGGGAAGCTCTTATGTTCCTCCAAGAAAAACAGAGGGAATAGCAGCTTTCTGGTAACTCAGCCTCAGACTTGGTAACAGTTTCTTGAACTGTGGATTAAATCCTTCTACTCCTGTTGGCTTTTCCAGTATCATTTTTACCGTTGGGTCTTTCAACAATACAAAAAGCTTTGTAACCAATTTCAAGACTTAAAAATTTTAGAACTTTGTTTTCCCCCTAACTGAACATTGACTGATATTGTTATTAGTATCAGGAATGAGGTCAGGAAACTTATCTACAATGATAGTCATCTAGGATTTGTGATTTTATCTAATTGAATTTAAATACAGAGACAACCTCATTGCTAGTGAAACATTGAAAGCTGGTAGTCAGAAGTAGGCAGTAGCAAAATAGTCATTCACGTTGTTTGCTGTAGTATGCAGTAGGCAGAATTAGGCAGTAGCAAAATAGTCATTCACGTTGTTTGCTGTAGTATGAAGTGCCCATTGAAGACAAAATTTTGGAAAGCCAAGGGTCTGTTACTCTTGATCATAGTTGAGTAAATAATGAATAAATGGAGTGTTAGGGTGGCTGCCTCTGACTTAACTGGAAAGATTATGGAGGTAAAATGTCAAGCTGAATATTTTAATCAGCTCAATTTGTTTTCAAACAACCAGAGTGCTTCTGGAATTGCCCTAAAATTATTTGTTTTCTTGAATAGCCCCAAGGCTGCTGTAAATAAAATTCATACCAAAAGTTTGATATTGTGGATGAAAAATTTACGAAAAAAATTGAATTAACAAGTCAATTGTTAATTAACGATTCAAATGTTTTTACATAAAAATCTAACCTGCAAAGTTATCACTTATACATGGTGTTATTGCACTGATTTTTGGGGAAAAAAAATCTCAGTTTTTGTTGGCAGAAATTTGAAGAATATGTATGGGAGTTTTCTAATAATATTAGACCAAAGAGGGTAAAACATAACATTTGCATCAAATTTATGAATATTAGTATACTGAACAGAAATTCTTGGAACAGAAATTCTATTTTAAGAAGCAGCTAGGAGTGGCTCTAAAACTGTACTTAGTTGATTGACAAACTTTGACTCAAGGGTTTTTCATATTTAATGAAGCTTAGATCCCACATCCAAAGACTTACGGTCATAGGGATGTTAGAATAAATTTAACATGTATCACTTTTCCTCCTATCCCACAGTGGGAGAGAACATTCTCTTTACCAGTGAACTGAAAAATCTTGGACACTTTTGCATTGCTTGCTGTCTGAAATGTGGGTGGTGATGCAAAATCCAGTTAAAAATTGTATTCCTTTATCTCAGTGGAAATGATTGAAATGGAAAAGACTAAGTGGTAAGTGCTTAACCAGCAGACAAGGTGAGCACAGTAGCATAGTCACCATAAAGGAAAGGACTTGGATAACGACCAGAGTGATTTTCCTGAGGCACTGGCTAATTGTTCAATTTCTGGGGCTGAAATATATGGACAATATACAAAAATACTATTGATTTATGTTAAAGAATAATTCTGAACATGACATGACTTGAGTCCTTAAAACAGACATAGCCTCTGACTTAGTTTCAAGAACTTAGCCACTTTACATTCATTTGCCAGTACAAAGACTTAGAACCTCTTGAATGAAGGTGAGGGCAGTAACCTAGAGAAGAACCTGAAACATGACCACAAGTATGTACAGTTAATGTTCCTCTGTGCTTTTTCTGAAGATACCAGTGGCCATTTTTCAGAATTATTGTGCATTAGAAAATGGAAATACTCAGACCTTTATGGGAGTTTTAGAAAAAAATGGCTTTGAATTGACCTTTCTCACTGGGAATCTGAGCCATAATTATGGCCCACTGGTCAGAGAGAGGAGTTATTTGTGATAGATAATAAATATTGATTCCATCTTATAGTGAACCTAGTGAGTCTGTGGATGCAACCTGTGGATATTTTCCCTATCTGCAGTGAATTGTTGGAAGATCATATTTAATAACTGACACAATACCCACATGGCTTCCTATTCTGTGGAGTGAGAGCTACTAAAGAAAGAAAGATTAAGTAAAAGCTTTTGAAATGACTCTCCCTGCTGAAGAACAAACTAAAAACAATGCCTTTTCCCTGATAGAATTGCAGAATGAGTGTCATCACTGAAAACTTAAAAGTTACATATATAATAACAATCATATTTCAATTTTACTCAATGATTTGACATGTACAAAAGGTGGGGAAGTCTTGCAAAATGGCGTTTAATTATCACAAAATTAATAAAATTGTAGGTAATAGTGTAAGCATGACCTCTTTCCTAGAGTAAGTCAACATTGTCTTGTTTGGTATACACTATTTTTTTATTCTCGTGATTCTATCTTCTGCATCGTAAACAGCACTCATAACAGAAGCTCATTTTGCTATGACATGTCTGTGTAGCCTGGCTGAAACTATTCTCTTTCTCTCTCTTTTTCTTAATTACTGTTATATTGACTTCCTTACATTTGTGTAATACTTCAAAGTTTGCAAAATATTTTCTCATGTGTTTGTTTCTTCTTTAAAATCTATTTTAAAGTAGGTATTTTCTTCTCATTTTCCCAATGAGGAAACTAATATATATTAATAGGTTTCTCATACATAGTTAACAACTTTCCCCAGAGCAAAAGGCTACCTAAGAGAAAAGAGGACACTTCAGTCCAGAATTTTTTGAGTGAATCCTAGGCTCTCCATGTATTCCCTAGGAAAAGTTCCAGGGGCAGGTGAAAGATGCACTGATGTCTGCACACTGCCTTCAATAGAAATGAACCTCTTGATGGAATTATGAAGAATAAGAAAGACTTCAAAGATTCAACCCACTCATTTTACAGACAAAGAAACTATTATAAACAGTTTGAAAAACTTTACAAATATACGCCAAGAGACAAAACTTTATTTTCCTGATCTAGTAAATAAAACTCTAAGAGAAAACCAGTTGTTATTCAGTAATTCTCATATATGACTTCTCTTATGTGTAACTATAGTATATTTTTAATAATATACTGCATCTGAAATGCTGTTTCCTAAACCTTAACAATTATCATTATGTATTATTAGTATTTGTTAGTATTATTATTTTAGCTGATAATTCTAACTCTTTGCAAGTAAAAGAATACAAGTGACTTTGAAGAGCTCAAAACAAAGCAAATCCAACTAATTATTTTAGTTCAATATGTCAGGATGTCAATGATTAATTCTTTTTCCTCCTTAAATAGTTGCAAAAAACTAAGACAAACAACTAGGAGTGAAATGTTGTGTGGGGAAGACAGCTGGTATTTGTTAACAGTATTCATGGGTCATATTAAAGTCAGTGGGGAGCTATGGGTGGGAAAATTTCTTTTCTTTTTCCAGATGGCTCCTGTAGCTTTGCCTGTCAGAATTAAAACCTGTAGATGAAATATGAGTATGTGCATTGAAGTCTAAGCTTCCTAAGGCTTTGAGTGGATGGGGAGATGTTCCTTAATTCTCTAGATCCATTTTGTTTTTACATTCTTCATCTAAGAAGGCATTATGCAGTTTTGGAAGAACACAGAAATTAGCATTAAAATGCCTACATTCCTGTCCCATCTGTGTTGTCTTGGGCAAATGATTTAACTACTTTAGGCTAAGAATCTTTTTTTCTTCACCTTTTATTTTAGATTCAGGTATACATGTGTAGGGTTCTTACAGGTATATTGCACTCAGGTAGTAAGCATAGTACCCAATAGATAGTTTTATAACCCAGGTTCCCTTTCATTCCTCTTTCTCTTGGTATTTAAGTGTCTCTTGTTCCTATGTTTATGTATGTGTGTTCTCAATGTTTAGTTCCTCCTTATAAGTAAAACATTAGGTATTTGGTTTTCTATCTCTATGTTAATTCAATTATAACTATGATTTTCAGCTCCATCCATGTGGCTGCAAAGGATATATTTTCATTTTTTGTGGCTGTGTGGTATTCCGTAGTATATATGTATTACATTTTCTTTATCCAATTTACCATTGATGGTCATGTGGTTTGATTCCATGTCATTGCTATTGTGAATATTCTGTGATGAATATACAAGTACGTGTGTGTGTGTGTGTGTGTGTGTGTGTGTGTGTGTGTGTGTTTGGTATAATGATCTATTTTATTTGGGGTATATGTCTAGTTCTGGGATTTCTAGGTTGAATGGTAACTCTATTCTAAGTTATTTGAGAAATCTCCAAATTGCTTTCCACAGTAGCTGAACTAATTTATATTCCCATCAACAGTGTATAAGTGTTCTCTTTTTTTCCACAACCTCTCCAGCATCTGTTATTTTTTGAGTTTTTGATAATAGCCATTCTGACAGAAACTATTAATAGAGTAAATAGACACCCTACAGTATGTGAGAAAATACTTGCAAACTATGGATCTGACAAAGGTCTAACATTCAGAATCGATAAGGAACTTAAACAAATCAATATGCAAAAAACAAATAACCCCATTAATAAATGGACAAAACATGAACAGATACTTCTCAAAAGAAGGCATACATGCAGCCAATATGCATATGAAAAAATGCTCATCATCACGAATCATCAAAGAGATGCAAATCAAAACCACAATGAAGTACCATCTCACACCCGTCAGAAAGGCTAAGAATCTTAATCCATAAAAGAAAGTAAAAAAATAAAACTAATGGATATATTATATGCCCAAGATTAGACAGTAGTTTTAAAAATAACTTTGTGAACTATTAATTGTTCCATAAATTTCAATTTAATGTTACATATACATTTATACATAGTTTGTGTATATCAAGGATGTGTATCTTCTGATCATTTCAAATGTATAATGGCAATTTCTGTTTCTGGAAATAACAGAATAGTTAAATTGGCATTCCAACATTAATAATTAAAAAGATGGAGAAAATATATAAAGTAAAGGTTTCAGATTTTGAACAAAAATGTTGCAAAGCTATCATACCTAACATAAAGGAAATAAATGAGGTAAACCCCAGAATCCAGTTTTCTGCTTGGAGGCACGTTCTAAATGTTGACACAGATATGGGGAGCCCAATAAGAGCATGGCATTCATGCTGAGAAAAGGAGACAGATTGGATTTTTATGGCTACTGAAGCATCTGGAATTGGTGGGATATCAGTGGAAAGAAAATTTTGTAGAGGAGTACTAAGGATAAGAAGTCATTCTATTATTAATTTCATACATTACTCCAAATACTTAAATCAACTGCATACCACAGGTAAAAATATATTTGAACAATTTTCTATTAAGGCATCATTAAAATAATTCAGAAATATCTAACCTTCAGGATTTGAAACATCTAAGTATCATACTCCTCATTCCTACCCTGATGTTTGAGAAAAATCTCAAACCATTGTTTTTAAGAGATAAACAGGGCGGAAAAAAAAATACCCTAGTTATTCTAAATCCAAAGGATGGCAGCATTAACATGTTAAATAATCAGAATTTAGACATTTATTATTAAAATACTTAAGCTCCTATTCTTCATGTCTTGTAAAGATATACTTCTGTGAAACAGTGCTTAATTTATGTCATGAGAATGAAAGTCATTACAAATGCCCATATTAACCTTCTATCCACAAATCATAGCACAAATTTTCAAAGCTTCTATGTAAATATTTTTAAAAACAATTTTCTAAACTAATTATTCTATGTTTTTGTATTTTTTAAAAACCACATTAAGCACACAGAAAAATTAAATAAATAAATAAAATGTAATTTAGTGTAGTGTAGTAACTAAGAACATGGCTTCAGGAGCCAAAATGCATGCATTCCAACCCAGTTCTGTGTTTATTTGCTGGGCGATTTGGGCTATCTTACTTAACCTCTCAGCTGCAGTTTTTGTTCTATAAAATAAAAGAAGCAAAAGGCTTAATGGTGTTACTATAGCTTTAATACATAGAAACCATTTCATTACAAAATATTCAGTTTTGATGACTCTTTATATTTGGTCATATTTGCTTTAGATCTCTGTCTCATTTTTAAGAATTAAAACATAAGAGATGCAGTTTAAAGTTTCCTAATTTATTCCCCTTTGTCTCTCCCCAGAAGTGATAAGAGCTTGGTTTTTATCACTCCTATGCCTGTTATAATTTTATATGAATCTCTAATTAACATATAATATTTTTAATATACTTAATTTGAAATTCCATGTTTATTTTGCAGATTTATTAGTGAGGATGTAAATTTTTGCAAAACATGTGTGTATTAGTTCGTTTTCACACTGCTGATAAAGGCATACCCAAAACTGAGCAAATTACAAAGAAAAGTTTATTGGACTTACAGTTCCACGTGGCTGGGGAAGCCTCACAATCATGATGGAAGGTGAAAGGTACGTCTCACATGGTGGTGGCAAGAGAGAGAAACAGAGCCAAGTGGAAAGGCTCTCCTTTATCAAACCATCAGATCTCGTGAGACTTATTCACTACCATGGGAACAATAAGGGAGAAACTCCCCCATGATTCAATGATCTCCCACCAAGTTCCTCTCACAACATGTGGGAATTATTGGAGTACAATTCAAGATGAGATTTGGGTAGGAACACAGAGTCAAATCATATCAATGTGTTACTTAGATCACCTTTTATTTTAAAAATTGTGCAATCCTATCTTCTACTGAAGCAAAAGTTCAGCCTTTTATTACTTGGTGTTTCAGATAAGAGATCTGATAAATAAATAGCCTTAAATGAATTATCAGAAGATCTGTTAATCTTTCATCTGTTAAAATATGTCCCACAGTTACAAAGTAATTAAAGTTTAAGCACAAGTGTAGAGTGTAACATTTTAGTGGCTTAAAACGGTCAAGCATTTGTTTGTAAATATACCTTGGATGAATACAGTCAATTATCATCAAGCTGAAAGATGGGGATGGTTTTGGTGTACACGAGGTACCAATGAGAAATTGAATAGCGTTGTCTGGAAAAAAAGAGCAATAAAATACCAAAATACTCTTAACTAATAGCATAGAGAGAGAGAGGAAGAAATAGCTTCAGCTAGACTGCCCAGAGATATGTCTCAGCAAAATGAACTTCTGTTACTAGGGCTGCTCAAGAATGCAGGAGAGAGATATCATGGGAATAAGAAAAACAGTGCCTGAATGGTACATCAGCTTGACTTGATGGCCCTCTAGGGCTTTCTTATTCTTGTATGAGAATGTGCTTCTGTGTTCATTCATCAAAGATGGTGCTATAGCGTTTCATCATGGCAGAAACACATTTTTAAATTGAGCTCTCATGGAATCTATTATACATGGTTTCCTCATAGGACACTTACGATTTCATGTTTCTGCTTCCAAGGTCATCTTATGTAACTCACCTTGAATTTCATTTACTCTACTTGGCCACAATTATATAATACATAAGATTTTATGTACCAGAAAATAGTTGGCTAATGAGGTTTTATGAGTCAAAACAATGAAACTTTCCAGCTAACAAAGAGATTTATTTTCTCCACTAACCTCATCATATTGATTTATTGTTCAGAATTATTTTAAACTAGACAGTAATTTGCCTCCTTCCACAACTTTTTTCTTTTTCTCTATCACTTTGTTATTGGTTTTTGAAAATTCTTTTGGACACAGACTTGTGCCAGAAAATTCAAGTAGTTAAAAAACAAGTAATTCATATGAAGCATATTTTCAAGTATATTTTAGTATCAGCATAGAGGGCTCAGAAATGCACAAAAAGAATGACAGATACAGCTTAAACATGTAAAGTATCCTATAGAGAATAATCAAGCTAGTATGACAACACCAAGAAAGGATAGAGTATATGCAGGCATAACTAAAAGATTAAAGAAAGCAGTAAAATTGAAATAGTTCATAAACATTGATAGAAATTAAATTAATGGGATTAGAAGAGGAGAAGGAGAAAAAAACACAGTGATTTTAGGGGGGAATGAAATCCACTTTGGCTGACATAAAAGATTTAAAGAAATAGTAAGAGAGCAAAATGAGAACAGATCTTAGGGAAGTCTAGATACTCAAAGCCTGAATTTTAGTAGGCAGAGGGGAATGTGAGGAATTTGAACAGCTGACTCTCATATAAGATAAGCTTTAGGAACATCTTCTGACTTGAAAAATGTCTGAAATATTCTTGGTGTCTTTGAAATTTAGAAAACTACAGGGATATATCTGAACATGGTATTTAACAGCTCTAAATCTTCTGTTCATTATTGCATTGTAGTCAAAATACAGTCTTTGCTTCTGGTTTCTCATCTTGTGGCTTTTTACATTGTTCTACTTAAGACTCAAGATATTTTCCAAATGTGTCCTAATTATATTGCTTTTGGCAACCCTATTCTAATTGCCACTGTCATGTCATCCTCTACTTCATTATGTAAGTCAAGAAGTAGATATTCAATTCCAAACTGCAATTTTGACCACATTACCCCTGTACTAAAACTCTTTTAATGACTGCCTGTTGTTTAATCGAATACAGGTTTAAATCCAAGATCTTTCACCAAGAATTTAAGTACCTTTGTGATCTGACTCATGTCTTTCTCTCCAGCCTTATTACTCATCCTTTTCATAATTTATTTCTGTGTAATAGTCATTAAGTAATAATTTCTTTCCATGTCATGCCCTCATATCTTTGACTCTGCCATTGTTTCTGCCCAGAATGATTTTCCCTCCTTTGTCTGTTTTTGTATCTTCCATTCTTTCTTGATAATATACTATAAGTATCCAGAAAGGCTTTTACTTCTGACTTTTGCAGGCACAATTAGTCTTCCTCTAAGATGTTTTCACATACCCCCCAGTACTACTTTTTGAAATGCAAATATTTGTTCCACTAGACTGTAAGTTATTTGAGTCAGTGTCTCTCCTACTCCAGGTTAGTAGCGGAAATATAGCAAACATAAATTTTTGTTGAGTGAATGAATAAATAAAGTGTCCATTCTACAGGATAGTAGCAGGTACAAAACAAACATAAATATCTGTTGAGCAGATGAATGAATAAATAGGTATATCAGAAGGTTTTATTGTAAACAACGAAATAAGAAAAGTATATATTTATGGGAATTGGTGTATAGCTATACTTTTAATTTGAATCCTCCTTTAGTTATTGATCATTTCTGATAATTTGGCATAGTTGAGATAATCATGGACACAGGCCAACTTTTATTGCTGCCATTAATTTAAATGTAGACAGTTATAGTAATTTATCCTGCAAGTACTCATCTTCAGCCTGCTTACATATTATAGAAATAACAATAATTACTATAGGCAGGAATATTAAAAATAGTGATAGATAGTAGAAACTGAAAAGAATTAAATCCACAGAGATCTGAAAATCAGTTAGTTTGTCAAATCAAAAGCAGAATGATTGTGTATCAGAAGAGGGCAGCAAAGTGCAACCCAGGCCAGAAATCTGAACTTGACCAAGTGCCCTGATGTGAGATGAAGAGTATGACTAAAGATCCCTGAAGAGTGAGTGCAACATTTAGTAATAGAGAAATGTAGGAGAACCAAGAAACTAATCTACTATCTTTGTACCAAGGGCAGTGGCCAATATAATGTATAAAATTTTATAAGAATATAAAAGCAGTATTATTTTCACTCTCATCACATTTTAATCTTTGAAACAATTCTCCATGGCATGGATAACTAGATACTGCCTGCGGGAGGCAATACTTAAAGAAGGAACTACTAGGGGAGACTAGATCCAAGACTACTCTTAGATAACCCAGTCTAGATGAGCATGAGGAGCATCAGGTTGAGTAGAGGGAGAATCATTAAGGTTTCAGTCTAAAGAACAAAGGCCAAGAGCAGGGTCCAAGTATCACAGCAAAAGGAGAGCAGCAGGAAGCCAGAATTAGGAGACAGGGTTGAGAGTCTGGCTACATGATAGCTTTTGGATGGGATTGTGGGGATTAATTCTGAAGTCTTGGATAGCATTCCTCCTGATTAAAGATGACTTGTCATGCCCAGTATCAGTGTGAGAACTCACATGGCTAAAAGAGATTTGTCCTGTTGGAAATCAAATCTTTCGATATCTCTTCATTGCCCAGAGTTATTAGTATGGCATTTAAAGTTGAGAATGATCTACTAATAACATTGCTATTTCTAGTCTTACTGCCTTCTTCCTATTTAATACACTTACAGCATTTTATATATATTTCCCTTGTATAGTTTAAAACATTGTATTAAACTTTTGGTTGATATATCTTTTCTCCCCATCTTGTAGTGAGGTTGTTTCCAAGGGTAGGTGTAGAATAGTATTTTGGCTCTCCAGCAATTTTTGTTGAATGAGAACATTGTTAGTGCTTACCTCAGTATAGATGAATGTTTTTTGCACTGTCATAGAGCATAACATTTTGCAACCAAATTATAGTTCACTGTCTACTTGTAACTAAAGTGAACATTACGGCCAAAATTAACACAAGTATTTTTGTATTGCAATGACAGTGGGATTCTTTGAATTGGGGCCTTATTATTAGAGGAAGTAAGTCTGAAGAAGCTGTATCGTTCCCATAAGCCTGTTAAAATACTGCCAATGCTCTTTAAACATTTCTGCTATTTTAATAATATTTGCACAAGGACATAATCAGAAGGCCACAATTAAAATAAGCATTACAAGTGCTTCCCTTCCCATCTTTTCCCCTGCCCTCTCGTTATTTTTTTCAAAATCCTAAGGACGAAAGAGAAAATTGCTCCTATCAAATGAAATCCTTTTGGTTTCTTTTTTACTAATAAACGCGTTTTTCCCTTGGCACACACAAAATGTAAATATTTACTTTGTATATTATTTTAATTATTGGATTATTATCTGAATTATTTGAGTAACTGTTTTCTAATTATTATTATACTTGTTTACATTTGTTTCTTAAATTTTAATTAATGTGTATTGTGCTCAGTGAAGTAGCATGTCTAAAACATATTGTTTCAAAGACAGAAAATTAACATTGCTCAATCATATAACATTAATATTCGTTCAAAGATAGAAAATTAATACTCCTTTTAAAATTAAAAGTTAGGAGAATTACTTACTGAAGGCAAGCTTTATGCAATCTCTTATTCATTTTAACTGATTTCATAACAGAGCCCATATACCAATATCATGGTTGAAAGACTTTGTGGATAAATACTATTTTAGCCACTTAAGTACCAAAAATAAACCTTCTGAAGCCATTGCTTAATTTCGTATCTATATTTTAAAAGCATATCATAAATTGTTATTGATTCATTCTTCTCTTGAAGAATATTTTGCTTTATTTTGGTTTTAGCTGATGTAACATAAAGTTCTGAGACTAATAAAAAGTAATTATAGTGTAGCACAAAATTTTTTTGTAATATTTTCTGTTTTAACAAAGTCTGTAATGTTTTCAGTGATTATATGGAAAGCAGCCATATAATTTAAATTTTTAAATGGCATAATCAAAATTTGCCCTTTGGTCCTAAAACGGACTTTCAATTTTAATAACAATACATTTATAAATGTATGCTTAAGCATAAAATGTTCAAGTATAATATTCCTGCAATTTTGTTGACAAATTAAGGCTAATATAAACTCTGAAAATGTACTGTTTATTATTTCCACTTCCAGTATCTAAACATTTGAAGAAATGTTTCGAACTGGAGTGAAAATGTTTTGTACTTCTTTCCTAAGTTTTCTACAGACCATGACATAATAAATTGTGTTTTCTCTTAATTTCAGAAGTATATCTTTAACGTTGCAACACAATTCTAAATAAAAGGGGAAAATTAATCTGAAGAAAGAAAAACATGTTTCTTTCCATTAATAATTTGTATAGTAATTTAAATCTTTTTTCTATTAGGAGGATAAAATGAGTTAAAATTACGAACATCGTGTTGACCTTAGAAACAGCTCTTCACTACAATCTGTATTATTTTTAGAGCTATGATTTGGCAAAACTTCTTTGTATTTTTTAAAAAAGCAAATTCATGTAGAATATACATCTGGACAACACCATTCCCATTTAGAAGAAAACACAAATAAGTGACCATCGAAGAGTGGTTTTCTGTGTGTACTAACTTTGCATGGCGAAAGTTCAAAAGCAGCAGGAACTTTCCATCTGTTTGCAAGCTGTCTCAGACCACTTGATTTGCAGAAATTCTATTTCCCTTTTGTAAAGGGCACATTTCTCTAAGATTTTAAAATAAATTTCAGTATTGCTTAGGAGAAATGGGATCACAGTAGTAAACACACTGTTGGTGTGTATTATTTGTACACACTAATAATTCTTAATTTGGTAATAACAAGAATTATACTTTCAAAACAAAATCACTAATAGGAAGAATTACATTATTTATGAAAGAACTCAGAAGAAGCAAAGAAAAACAAATAACTTTGAATCATGTGAAAGCATAGTATACAGGTGATAAAACAGATTATAAAATATATAGTGGATTCAGTCAACCATTGACAGCTTTTTGGAAAGATATTGCACTTGTGCACATGTGTGCACACGCACACACATTTCCTTTTCAGAGTAGAAATATTGCCCTTGTATTTAGTATCCAGTTTTATCCCATTGTTTTTGAAGACCAGGATGTGATTCATTCTAAAAATAGCTTCCCCCAGTATAAAGTGTCTGAACAAAAATAGTTTGTTGTTGTACTGTTCAGGAAAGTCTAAAGATCTCTGTGTGTGTGTGTAACAGCAGCCTCATAATATTTCTAAATAAGTACTATATAATAGAGCACGATACACTGAAGGATTGTTTAATGGCTTCAGATGTTAGGAACATAAAAGAATAAGTTAATTCTTATATACAGTGGTTATCTAAGTATCAATATTTTGTATTTATAATTAAATGCATTTTTTCTTCTTTATATAATTTATTTTAATAGTAATAATCTGGTCATATTTTTAAGTAAACAGTTAAAATTTTATAATTTTCTCTGTTGATGTATACTACATTTTGTATGTTTTAGGTGAGCCAACATCCCAGTGGGGAATGATTTGGTCTTTGTAGTATAAAACACCTTGTGACAAAAAAGACAAAGCAATCAAATGAGAAATTGTTTATAAATATTTGTTTTCTCTTCTTCTTCTTCTTTACCTTAAATGAGATTATACTTAATTTTATTTTACAGCAACAGGTTTTTTAAACTATCTTTTTTAAATTCAAAAATACCATTAGCCAAAAACCTCAATGATGTTAGACACAATATTCACATAGTAAGAGTTTTTTAAAAGCTTCTTGTTTTACACCTGTTATTATAATTAACTTGGTGACTCTACTCAGAAGAGCAAATAAGAACATTAATTGCCATTAAAATTCCAGTGATGTTGACAATGAAGCACATCTTCATTTCAATAATTAAGGGTATTGTCTTCTACTGGTTTCTCCTGCTGAAGTCCAAAGGGAACATTTTTTAGTCTACTTCAGAATTCATTCAAGTGATTTTAAGATGAATACATATTAATGTCAATGCAATACACTGTATTCGTGACAACAAAATTCTAGAACAACAGAATATTATTTACAGCTGTAAAATTTTTAAAAATTAAATTATTAAATGGTTTCTATAATTGCAACGGTTCATACTCAACCGTTTTTTCTGTCTATACTTTATAGGGAAGTTTTCTTTCATTAATTCTCTATCAGTGTCATTCAGTGTTCAAAAGCAAGAAGCAGTCATTAGAGATGAGACAAACTCTCTTACGCATTAAAAGAACTGAGGGTTTTCTTATCTTTGCAAATAGTGATGAATATTCATTAACCTAAGAAAAGATTTACCAGCTGCAAATCTTTGCAAGGTGCCCCAGTTCTCTAAGCCAAAAGGAAAGGAAAAATTATAAAGCCTCTATTTATCTGTACCACAAAGGATGAAGAAGATAAGCTCACAAAAGTATCCTCAGGAGAAAAAATAACTCACTTCATACACTTTAGAGGAATACATGCATTTAAATAAAAAACTGTGGTTTTTAGATTTTTCTAAGATTATCATGAAATGCCAAGAAGGGAAGAATATTTCATAATTATACTGATATTTAATTTTATTTTTTTTCTGCTGTACTATAGGGATCTAGATGAAGGCCAAAGATATTTTCCCTTTTAAACAAAATGTGACTCTCTGAACTAGCCTATATCTTATGTTATATTTAGTCAATATGAATGGGAATGGAACACTTCTGTCTTATAGGAAGCATATCTTTCTTATAAAAATCTGGGTTGAATTCTTCAATATTAAAATATCCATTATTTCTGTGTTTTCTTGTGTTAAAATCTCAACTACATTTAAAGTGAAAAAGAAATAAACTCATATATGTTAGAAAAATGTTAACTATTTTTACTATCATAGTATATTTTCAGATTTTGTGTTTCTTTAGACAAGAATGTTCCCACATTTTAATGCACAACCTAAAATACAAAATGTGAAAGTTTTGTCTCCACTTTTTCCCATAGTTCATAGTAAGGGTTACTAATGATCTGAAATCTATGTTAATTTCTAATAAGAGAGAATGGATTTGTTTGCTTAAGTCATAATTAGGAATAGTAAAACAATTGTTTTGTTATTAAAATATTAATTTATTTCATTAAAAGATGTCCAGAAGGGCAATCTTTCATGTGGGTACCTTAGCACAAATTGCCAAAAGAGGACCATGGCCTGCTGTGGTGATTTAAATGTGTGGTGATTTAAATGATTTAAATAATATTAGCAATGTGTACATTGAAAGATGTCCAGCAGGACAATCCCTTAGTGAAAGTCATCCACATTGCTAATATTATCTTACTGGTGTCTTGGAACCATTTGGTTATGAAAAGAGGGGTAACCCGAAGGAATAGAAATTATTCATTTAAATCACCACGGCAGGCCATAGTCCTTTTTTTGGCAATTTGCGCTAAGGTATCTACCTAAAATGGGCAGCATTTAGCTTCCTAACCTAGTGTTGTCCAAATGATTACTCTTGATAAACTGTTAACGAGAATTCTCTGATTTCCTGTAACTTTGTGGGAATTCTATGTGTCAATATTCTCCCTTCATGAAAATGAAAACATATCCATTTCTGAAGAGAGGAGACCTCCTGCTAATAAAAGTATGCGGCGTGTTCTAAAATTATACCATTAGATGACCCTTATCATAATAGCACAAAGAGATCAAAAGGATTAAGTCACACTTATTTTTTCTTCTGTAGGATAGTTGGAAGATATTACTAATAAATTATTTTGGTTCTCTATAATGTACTTGTATCTATGCATAATCATTTAGAGAAAATATTTTAATGTAGTATAGTATATGTACAGTAAACTGTTTTATTATTCAGGGTATATTCATTAGTAGATCTCAAGTTTAACTGAATTTCTAAATTTAGATCCCCTTGTTGTAACAATCTTCCTACTGCCTCTCACTTGCTGATTTGGCTGACTGAGAGCTGATTCTCAATGTGACTTCCTTAGAGAGGCCTTATTGAGCCTCCTTCCTCTTTCTTTAGGTAAGGTAACATATCACTTATCTTCCCCCTTCTATAACATACTATACGATGTTAGTTATTTGATTGTTGTATTCCACCCCTCTCAAAACAAATTCTAAGCTCCATAAAGCTATACACTCTCTGCATGTTTATCTATTTTATACATACTGTAACCATAGCATCTAGCAAGTTGACTGACATGAAGTAGTCAATAAATATGTGTTGAGTCAATGAATAGATACATGATGAAGTTTTTAGTGTTTTCCATTAGAACAACACAATTCTTTATATTAATTTTTAGTTTCATGCTCATACACTTTACTTGACTGGCATATCTTTACAAGTTGCCACCAATAATTGGTGAAACTTAAGATAATAGATAGAAAATTATGGCGATGTGCAGCAAATAAGAATGACATCAGATACCCAAAACAAATAAATATCCCATATCATAATCACCAATAATTAGTATTTTCATTCATTTATTCATTCATGTGCTCAAGTGAGTTCCTATCATGAGACACTAATGAAATAGTAATTATTAGACAGAAAATATCCCTGATCTTATGGAGGTTACATTTTAGTAGGTGCAAACAGACCATATAAGCAAATGAATTAAAAATAATGATCGAAGAAAACATTTTCTATATTAGTCCATTCTCATATTGCTATAAATAACTACCTGAGGTTGGGTAATTTACAAAGAAAAAATGTTTAGTTGACTCGCAGTTCTGCAGGCTGTACAAAAAGCAAGGATCAGGAGGCCTCAGGAAACTTACAATCATGGCAGAAGGCAAAGGAGAAGGAAGTACCTCTTACATGGTTGGAGCAGGAGGAAGATAGAGAGTGAAGTGGGAGGGGCTATGCACTTTCAGACAACCAGATCTCATGAGAATTCTATCATGAGATACCACTAGGAGGATAGTGCTAAGCCATTAGAACCCCCACCCCCACGTGATCCAATCACCTCCCACCAGGCTCCACCTCCAACATTGGGAATTACAATTCAGGATGAGATTTGGGTGGGGATACAGAGCCAAATCATAACACAGGCTAATAGGATGGAGAGTAACTGGATGAGAAGGAGGGTCAAGAAGAATCATTTAAAAAGGTGTTTGAAAAGATTGCTCTGAGGAAGTAATATTTGCCTTAATTCATGAGGAGTCAGTTAATGAAATGGGTATATCAATAAAATCCAGCTTCTTTGATATCTTCAAGAAAATCATTAACCACATGAAACATATCTTAAGGGTACTCTTTAATTAAGCCTCAAATGATGCCTTGCCAAAGAGAACCCTGAAAGTAGTACTTATATGGTTTGGCTGTGTCCCCACCCAAATCTCATCTTGAATTGTAGCTCCCATAATCCCCATCTGTCATGGGAAGGATCCGGTGGGAGGTAATCGAATCATCAGGGTGGGTCTTTCCCTTGCTGTTCTCATCATAGTGAGTAAGTCTCATGAGATCTGATGGTTCTATAAAGGGGAGTTCCTCTGCACACACTCTCTTGCCTACCACCATGTAAGATGTGACTTTGCTCTTCCTTTGCCTTCTACCATGATTGTAAGGCATCTCCAGCCATGTGGAACTGTGAGTCCATTAAACCTCTTTCCTTTGTAAATTACCCAGTCTTGGGTATATCTCTATTAGCAGCATTAAGAGCAGACTAATACAAATACATTATAAATGTAAAAACATAAGTTAACTTATAAATTAATGTAGGTAAAAAATCATTTTTTAGAATCATAACAAAGAATATAAGAAATATTCTTTATGTTTGTTTCAAAATCTGACACTGGCAAAATGTAAGATCAGCTAAACTGTAGTGGATTTCAGGAGACAGAGAAATGGAAACAGAAATAGAGAGAAATAAAGAGAATGAAAGAGAGACTCTCCTTCATATAAAGCATAGATATTATTACCAACTTTCTCTTATTTTTGGTGTTTCCCAGAAAGCCATGTTATCATCTATAGAAAAATATTTTTACTTAAATATAGATAGTCAAGAATAAGGATGTTATCAGCTCTGGAATTTGCTTTGTTTAGTGGTCATGTGCAAAGTACAGGAAATGAAAGATAGTTTAGTTCAGTTTAGTAGTAACTGCTAAAACCAGAATAACTTTAATATGAGTTATGCAGAATTAATCGCATTAAGGGAACTTCTCATAGTACCTGACTTAGGGAAGAATTGAATGGTTATGTGTGCAGTGTTGCTTTGTCTGATATTTGTTTGGACCGTAAGCATTAATTATAAATGAAATTACAGATGTTATATACTATGTTTCAATGGTCAGTCTATATTTAGCAGAAACAATATTTATAAGAATTGGGTCATTCTTTAATGTGTTGGTTATACCCATGTAAAATTGTGATTCAGAATTTTTATATCATTGTTATACCACAAGGAAGAAACATCAATTAATTAAAGAAAAGCATACAGATAATCACAACCACACCCCTTTGCCTTCAGAAAGTTAAAAAAAAAAAAAATCCTGGACTAATTTTATATGGCATTTATAGACAGTATACATTTCGTTGATATTTGTAATTTCAGAAATATAGTTCTCATACTTCACCAGTGAACAAAAGAGCATCTTCTCTTCCTCTTCTGTCTGAATATTTAGGTAAATTCATGCTTTGAATACGTAAAATTAGAAATTTTCATAGTCTTTCTTGTCATTTCAGTGCTAGATATAAAAATATTAAGAAGAGTTAGCTGTATTTTTAGTTTAACTGCTCTTTGTTTTAATATTTGTAAAATCTCTTTTTCCCTCATACACTTCAAAAAATGCGTAACATATAAATATAAGCTTATGTAAATTTTCTCTGTGCTTTGTTTGGTTTTGTTGGTAGGGAGTGCGGTATCAGCAGAAATGTAGCTCTTTATCCTTTTATGTTTTGTTTCTTTAAATGAACATTTTCTGTAGCCACGACCTCAGCAGGCTTCTGAGACCATGTTGGTTGAGACCGTTAACTAACGCTAGTTAGTTAACTTGAACAGTTAGTCCAGAGTACCTCCACTCAAATTCTGGATCTGTTGCTCTTCCTCTCTGTAACCTTTTGGAAACTGCTTAACTACTCTATACCTTATTTTACTCATTGATAAAATAAAGATCATAATATTATTCCCACTTCATAATGTCATTGTGAGTATTGACTGAGTTAATGTATGTGGAGTGCTTAGGATACATCTTGTAATATAGAAGCATTGCACAAAATGCTAGCTGCTATTATTATTGTCACTTTCCTCCATCTGAGGGGAGAGAAATATGTGGACCTTGTATCCTACTTCTGTCTTTGAGACCTTGAGTATTGCAAAGACAAGCATAGGCATGAAATTATTGGAATATCAGAGAAGTTGTGAAGATTACATTGGAAAGTACTTAGAAGAGTATCTAAAATATAGAACACATTAAATAAGTGAAATTACCTAACTATATCTTTTTCTTAGTTCTAGAATTTATTGATTGTTTTTGATTCATTTACTTTTTAACAAAAGCGTACAGTGCTGAAAGGGGAATGAGTGGCCAAGACAGTTGAGTTTTACTATTGCAGAAAGGAATCTCAGCTTTTATTGAACTAAAACCTTTTAATATATTAAGTGTTTCTATCCAGTCACATCTGAGATGAATGCTACCTCTGCTATTAGTCATGTGATATTAAGAGAGTTACAAAAGCTCTGTGAATTTCAGTTTTTTTATTTGCAAAGTGGAGTCATAATGGCTATCTAAAAAATATTTATTGTGAAGATTTAAAAGACAAATTTAGAAAACTTAGTGTCATGTACACAGCACAGAGTAGTACTAAATAAATGGTATTAAATTCTTTCTAATTTTTTCCTGTCTAAATTTTAATTTACTGTTTGGTTGACCTCAGTTTTTCACTGCTCTTGTGTGGTCATTCCTATTGCCTACCAAGTTAAATGGGGCAACAGGCAAATGAAAACGTTGTTGATGCAGAATACACTATACTCATGTTATAATTTTATAATGAATATTAATAACTTTTCTGCTATGGATTATCAATATTTGATCTCAGACCATCTGTTTTCTTTTAAATGTTCTCTCACTGTCCCTTTTGTGATTTCAGCTATCATCTTTCCAGGCCCTTGGGCATGAAATTTCAGTCTTCCCCATCTCCTCCTTCTTTTACTCTTTTCATAATCAAACTGTTGCAAAACATTCCTGTGTATTTCTTTGAGAGAAAATTGATTTCATTTGTCCCCTCTTATTTATCCTATTAGAAGAATTCCTGGTGAAAGTGTTAGTCACATTACAATGTTTTGGCTTTGTTTTTCACATCATGCTCATTTGTCCTTTTATTAAAAATTCTCCACTTAACCTGCATATTCTCTTATACTTGAAATTTGAAATTCATTGCTGAAGACCTGGATGTTCTCAGATTTTTCCTTATCTGTATGACTTTTCTCTTTCTCTCTACTTCAGCATATACCCCTCTTTTTTCTTCAGTTTCCTTTTATAAATTGAATAATTTTAAAATTCATCAGGATTATTGATTATTTTGAACAGTAACAAATACTATAAATATAATTTTAATTTACATTGAATTAATAATATTGTTTTGAAATAAGGCAATATAATGATCAACAATTTTTTATTTGTTCAAATCTAATAAAGTTCTAATTTAAGAGATGTAATAATTATGACATTTAAAATATGTCTTAGAAACTTATCTACTATAATGGTACATAGATATATTTATAGTGATGTAATAACCATAGTTTTCAGCAAACTGATTCACATTTTAATACACATAAAATGCCACATATGCCAAAGGAAAGACATTTTCTAGCTGCATATGTACTTATTTAACTTGATGGACAAACAGTGGCTGGGAAAGTGCAGTTCACTCTGTGATTCCTTTAAAGTCGGGATGATTCCAATTTCTTGATGAAACAAGAATGGAGGGTGGAGAAAAAGGAAAGGTTTAAAAAATGTTATTCCACTTGCATTTGTCTTCTTTGCTAATCTCAATTTTTACTATAACAGATCCATAAACTTATGACATTCTGGGTTGGATTGAATTCAGCTGTTTAGAAAAAAGCAATTACAACTATTGTTCCCAAGCCAAGGTAACAACACACCAATTATGACTAGCCAAGAAGCCTGGAATTCACAAACTGCCTTATATTTATTTATTTCTTCATGTTGGCTGTTTATCAGGAAGTGACTTCAGTAAAAAGGAGCTGTAATTTATTTATTAAGTAAGCTCTCAAAACTCTAAGAAGAATGGTTCATATGCTATATTAAAAAATGGCTGAATAATTTTAATGCAAATATTATTGCAGTTGATTTGACTAGCACTTTTTCTAAACCATTTGGGAAAATAAGGTCATGATGACATGGGTGAATTGGTTTTTAATGTCTTTGCTTTTGTTTCTGAAACATCTTATTGATCTATGTGCAGTCTCTATGAGCAAAGGAGAGATATGTGTGTGTATGTATTTACACACACGTATGTGTAAAGCATATATATATATATATATATATATATATGTAAATAAAATTATCCTCAATAGTAAATCCGATACAAATTACAGTTTTAGACATCCTAAAATTAGGTTTCAATGTAAAGTTTATGTGAATACACAGAAGGCCAGTCTTGGCTGAGATGATTTTGTTAGGTGTAGATTTAAAACTAACTTTCCCAAAAGCTTTTTGCAGCAAATGCTATTACAGAACATTTAAATTATAGATAAATACTCTATTTAAATTATACCCTTATCTGTATTTCAAATATTAAACAAAACACTTAGCAACGTTTTAGAGAGTCAATTTTTTAATAAACTGTTTTATTTTAGAATTCTTTTTGTTTTTAATTTTGGGCTTCAAAAGTACTCTTAATTATTACCTTGGAATTATGGCCTTTCTGATCTCATTCATTGTCTCTCTCCCACCTCCTGCTTTTTAGGACCTTAAACTTTGGGGTGATTATGGGTCCCTTTGAGAATCTGATGAACGTTATTTATTTTCTTCTCATTAAAAAAAATACTGTGTTTTTAATCCTAGCATTTGGGAAGCTGAGGTGGGTGGATTACTTGAGCTCAGGACTTCGAGACCAGCCTGGGCAACATGGTGAAATCCCATCTCTACAAAAACTACGAAAATTAGTCAGGTGTGGTGGTGCACTCCTACATTCCCTGCCACGCGGGAAGCTGATTGGGGAGGATTGCATAAGCCTGGGAGGTTGAGGCTGCAGCGAGCAGTGATGGAGCCACTGCACTCCAGCCTGGGTGACAGTCAGACCCTGTCTCAAAAAAAAAAAAAAAAATGTGAATCCTATAGTCTCTCCATGGTACCCACATAAAGAGCACTTTTAAACAAATATTCTTCTTTTCTCACCTTTCTACCTAAATACATATTTAGAGGCAAAATAAATCAACCATAGAAACCACAGGATGAAGGGGCATGATGATCATGTTCATTATAATAGACTTGAAAATTATACTTTTGGTTAACTATTTCTATATTATAGTTCTGGGTGGTATATTTCATATATACTCACATTGTAAGAGAACACGTCATTTGGGGGCAAAAAAATTAAGTAAAAGAAATTCCTTTTATTTATACATTTCAAATAAAAGTTTATTGAATTTGTGATATTTGCCCTTTCTTCCAGATAGACAGTTTCATAGTGGAGTTGCATAAATAATATTTTCCAAATCTCCTCCTATGTACTCTTTAGACATTTTATACTACATTTATTTATTAGCTATTTTACCTACTGAATTCCCTACTTTATTTATTTTTCATGACACTCAGCATACTGATTTCTTTTTTCATTTAAAACTTATTACCAAAAATCTTTTATGATGTATTTTTAGTAACACAATGCCTTGAAAATCTGTTGGCCAATAGGAACCTGATGTGAGGGGCAGGTGCAGTGGCTCACACCTGTAATCCCAGCACTTTGGGAGGCTGAGGCGGGCAGATCACCTGAGGTCAGGGGTTTGAGACCAACCTGGCCAACATGGTGAAACCCTGTCTATACTAAAAATACAAAAATTAACTGGGCTAATTTTGTATTTTGATTACAGCTGGGTGCCTGTAATCCCAGCGACTCAGGAGGTTGAGGCAGGAGAATCGCTTGAGTCTGGGTAGCATTGGTTACAGTGAGCCAAGATTGTGCCATTGCACTCTAGCCTGGGCGACAGAGTAACACTCCATCAGAAAGAAAAGAAAGAAAGAATGAAAGAAAGAAAGAGAGAGAGAGAGAAATAGAGAGAGAGAAATAGAGAGAGAGAGAAATAGAAAGAGAAGGAAGGAAGGAAGGAAGGAAGGAAGGAAGGAAGGAAGGAAGGA
>NC_045444.1:73379184-73380353 GCF_002776525.5 Piliocolobus tephrosceles
AGAAAGAAAGAAAGAAAGAAAGAAAGAAAGAAAGAAAGAAAGAAAGAAAGAAAGAAAGAAAGAAAAGAGGGAAGGATGGAGGAAGGGAGGGAGGGAAGGAGGAAGGAGGGTGGGAGGGAGGGAAGGAGGGAGGGAAGAAACCTGATGTGAGAAGTCTGTAACGGCTGCGATGAGAGGTGCCCCGTGGCCTTTAATCACTGTGAATTGCATCCCTTTCAGGACCTTCACAGTATAGATATTGAAAGAGTTTACTCCATTAACTCAATAAATCAATGAATGAATTAAAGAAAACATGATTACCCAAATCAGGACAAATTTTGCAATTGCTAGAATAGAAGTTAACTATGGTTGTTGGTAGTACACTGGGGTGGAAATTGGAAAGAAAGTAGAGGAGATATTTGAAATGCCCATAATATCCTCAGAAAACTCCATTACTAAAGTCAGATTTTACTAACAGAGGCCAATAGATTCTTCCTTGAGAAATATTTACTTTTTATAAAATAATTATCACATACCTTTAATCTTCAAGTCAAATCATATTTAAATATTTTAAAAATACATGGATAGACCTGTAATTTGTAGACATAGAAATAAAAAGAGAAATCATAACTAATGGCCTACTATGAAGGCCTGCAGCACTTATCCCAAGAAGATCTAGAGTAAGAGATGAAATTTGATTTGTTAAACCTTAGCACACTCATGCAAATTATATGATTATTTTTAAAAATAAGTTATTTAAATAAATAATTTATCTTAATTAAAATTACATAGGATTTGCCAGCATTTTGAAATAGTGTAAATCATTATTACATTGATCTCTATAATTTTAAACTGAAAGAAGACATACGATGATTTAAAATTGATGTTTTAATAAAATTCTGACATGTAACATTCATTTATGCTTCTATAAATTCAAATTATTATGCATTTATTATATTTGGGATGGAGGGGTAGATAAATAAAACAGTACAGTGTAGAAGATTGATATCAAAATCAATTATTACTATCACATGTAACCACTACTGTAATCACTGTGTGAGTACGAGTCCTTTGGGAGAAGAAAACAGAACAATTAATTGTCCTAGGGAGTGAGGAAAGGCCATGGATGAGGTACTTTTGAACTGCTGCTGAATAATGGACAATGGTTTCTTTCTTTTTTTTTTTTTTTT